>NC_139222.1:135073652-135336152 GCF_055691185.1 Crinia signifera | reverse complement strand
AGGCAAAGAGGCCTGAAGGCAAGGAGTTAGCATGGCAGGGATGGCCAGGACATAAAGAGGTAGGTAGGGAGAGCGGCCGCAGTACTAGGTTATGACACTCATGAAAGGTACAAGGTGAGGCAGCCATATTGGGTGCACTACGTAGAATTACCCTGGGTAGAATTTGTAATTCCTAGAATGGAATACAGAAAAGGAGGTGGTTGCAGCATCCTAAAGCTTACAGTAGGGTCCTAACACAGTCAGGCCCATTTCTTTCCATTCCTTCCACAAGTATACCAGGTGAGGCAGCCATGTTGGGTGCACTATGAAGTTTACACTGGGAGATATGCCATACAAGAGCCCAAGGAATATGTGGGAAAAATGTCACACTTGTGCAATATTCTATATAGTCTGTATCAGGCATTTCCAGACTCAGGACGAGATGCACTATCCGCCACCTCCAGTTACTGTCCCCCTCTGCCGGCTACCGCAGCGATACAAATCGCATATGCTCTAACATATGAGATTAGTATAGCAAAGGGCAGCTCTTGTGATAAGAGCTGACCTCTGTGAAGACGGGCTATATGCCTCCAAAGCAGTCAATGTGATACAGCCATTGTAGCTAGTGATCTGCGTATACTGTCAGAAATTGGATGTTGTGGTTGCGATGACATTCATGTTTGTCATTCGTAGCGTAGTACACACTGAATGATATGAAGGACTGCATTTACAATATGATTTGGGTGGAATATTACCACCCAAGATGGCATTGTAAAATGCGATCCTATCACCTGAATGTATAATCACCCAGGCGCAGGGACAGGGCCCGTCCATGCGATGTGCTGATTTGAAAGCCAGGGGTCTGCGCATGCGTGGTTATCGCTGACCCCAGCAGCAGTGCGATCTGTAGCCCATAGGCTACAATGGGCTACCACCATCTCAGAATGGCAGTAATCCAGACATGCAAAATGCTGCTGTCCGATGTTGATGCCTCGGCCAGCTTCACATCCCCCATAGAAATCTATGGGGGATGCGTCTGGCGGCGGGGCAGGAAGGATCGCAGCAGGGATCGGAGATTCCTGCTGCGGTCCCTCCTGATACATTTGGATGATACTTAATATTTGCGGCTAACCGATTTAGCCGCAAATACAGGGATGCCCTGTCTACAAATTTTCATCTATATTTTATTTTCAATTCTAAAAAGTCTTATTTATAATAAGCAAATATGTTGTACTGTAGCTTCATTGCTCTTTGAATCAGCAGAGTGCCTGGGGATGAAATCTGATCGGGGCTATAAAGCATGCAGGATGTGGCAGAAGGATCTTACCTTGATTAGCATTTTTGTTTGTCATGTGGATATTTTATAAATATATTCATTCAGGCAAATACAAAATTCCAGCATGGTTTAATAAAATTCAGTAATTAAATATGATCTATATCTATATTATTTGCATTTTGCTTTCCTGCCTGTTTTCCACCTTTTTAAATTTCAAAACCTATTTGGAACATTTTACAAATTTGTAAACAAAGTTCTGGATGGTGTCTCTAAATTTCTAAAAGATTCCATTTGGGTGTTTTTTTTTTCATTTTATTTGAGCCTACATGTCTCGACAGTCGGCATTTCATGCCCCACCATCCTCTAGGGCAGGGGTGGGGATAAAAGAAAACCCCATGTCCACATTTTGACTGTCGACCTTCCCCATGTCGACCATCATGACTTTCGACCTAATGCTTGTCAACCTAGTTGCTGTCTATCCAATGATCCGTACCCCTTTTAATTGGATTATGTTAACATGTAGGCAGTAAGCAATGTATGGAACTGTGGTTCACCCCGATTTGGGGAACCCTCCCTGAAAGGAAATTTTTAAATTATAATTACATGAAGAATGTGATTACATGAAGTAACGGTTTGTTTGTTTGTTTGTTTGATATATGCAGTTGTTTTCTACTACCAGCACCTACATTTTAGTATTTGTATGACATACAGTATGTTTCTTATTTTGACTTTCTATTATAACTGATAGTTTGTTTTGATGTGATTTGTATTTTGAGTCTCACTGTATGCATATGTATATGCTGACAATGAAATATAGATATTCTATGTTTCTTTTAATAGAAATAGTTTTTTGTGCATGCTATGTATTTTTGTGATGGCACTTGTATACTGTTAGTACAGTTTGTTTATGTAGTGTTTGTCCAGTCAGGCTACTATGTTCATGGATCTGACAAGAGCAGGTGGAACTGGAAGTGATAGAATCTTTGAAGCTAGGAATAATCCACTACTCTTAAGGGGGGGGGGGGGGGGTATGCATTATATTTTTATTCACAAGCACAGCGTAGAAGACCACCCAAATCATTTGTAGGCCTACATTGTGGGCGGATCATTTGCTTTTTAACATGAGAAAAGGGAACTGCATTTTATTGCAGAGTGCTCATGGCTTTGTTTTGCCAACCAGCTCCTCCCCCTTGTTATTGGAGCAGAACCCGCCCAACCAGGTGTATACACAGGAACGTGAGGCTATAAATTATACTACAGCAAGCTGCAAAACATCTACACAGTGTATTTATGGTGTCAATCAGCCTTCTCATTGCCACGTTCCCATCTTCTGATGCCTGCAGATTGGGGACATCAGGATATGCTCAAGCTCAGTGCTGGGAGCTGCCTGTTCTCAAAGACTCTGGGGGTTCATGTTCCCCACTGACAAATGTAATTGAGGGGATCTGGCAATTCCACCGCTTGCCTTCCTGCTGCCATGGAGTTCTGGGAGAGCTCTTGTAATTTCACAAATGAAAATGATTGCAATGGGAACTTTAATTGTAAAAGTGACTCTTACTCCATTATAGATGAACTTGAAGAAGGTAAAGTACAGTGCTTTATACTTTATATATATATATATATATATATATATATATATATATATATATATATATATACTATATATATATATATACTATATTTTATACTTTGCAGTTCAGATTGTTAAATGACTTTAGCAAGATAATATGCAATATTAACACAAACGCCGTTCATTGCCATATTGGTACTAAATCAGATGTTGCACTTAAATCCAAACATGTATATCTACCTATATGTCTGCCCCTGTGAATGTGGAGTGTGCTTTCGAAGAGCTTTGATTGCAAATTATTAGAATTCTGTGCATAATATGAATAAAATAACAGACAATTTAAATTATTATTTCAGGTTGGCTGAAGTTGCGGTTGGATATTTAAGGTTGCCATCTTAGCTGATACCTGGGGCTTATGTACTAATGGACGATTGATATTTATAGTTTGCACATCGAACTTAATCACAAAAGCAAACATTTACAAACGTGATTTTTTTTTTATAATTGTTTAGTAAATGTATAGTTATGAATATTAATACAATTAAACCTTTATTACATATACCCCCCTGGTGGTTAGTGTTACAGCTGTCCAGCACTTTCTATGTCTGCTGGTGGTCTGAGCCCCTCTGATGCTAGTACCGACTGTTTGGGTGGCATTGGTAGGTTTTGTGCTATTTAAATGATTTATTGTAGGATCCTGTTACTGGGACTCCAGTGGGTCTTCATATTCTTATGTGAATTCAAGTCTTATACCAACTTGCAATAGCTAACACATTATTGAGGACATGTTCTCCCATCACTGCATGTAATGCATACAGTGACATGTAATAAAAATATTTAATGCCCATATTGTCATGAGCACTTTATGATCATCCCCATATCGTTTTACTACCCATAACTTCTGTGAAAATTCAGTATGCATCCTGTAAATGTGTATGTGTTATTATATAATATACACTGTTACATCTCCAGTTCTAGTATATTTAACGTCTTGTACAAAAGATCTGCCACTATATAAAAGACTATTTCAAAATGTAAAAATAGTTACTTGTTCACTATTGCTTTTTTGTAGGGATTACATGTGTAATGCTGCAAATAAATCAATCTTTCAAATTAGGGGATATTTAGCAAAGCTTTAGGAGAGATACAATTGTGAGAGATAAAGTACTAACCAATATGTTACATTTTGCAAGCTGTAAAGGAAAACTGTCATGAGCTGATTGGTTAGTACTTTATCTCTCACAATTGTATATCTTTTGAAGCTTTGATAAATACCCAACTAAATCTGTCAAGTACCTTTTATTTAGTCAGGTTAAATACTATTGACCCCATTGCTTAATAGGCTGGACACTGTCTGGAATGTATAAACAGTTCAGGATTTACCATCAACAAAATCCAATTACTACTAATTAGTGTCCACATTAACTGACAAGTTTTACCCTCCCTTTGCTGAGGTTGTGGTAGTGCCCAATTAACACTTTGCTTAAGACAGGAATAGAATATTCCAATCTTATAGAGAAGGTCTGCATATGGTTGCCCACATGATTTGATGCAATAGTGATACCGATATTTTACTTTGTAGACACGTAGGGGTAAATTTACTAAGATGGGAGTTCTATTGCAGATGGGATGTTGCCCATAGCAACCAATCGGATTCTATCTATTCTCTTCTTGAAGGTGCTAAATAAATAAGACGTAAAATCAGGATGTTGCCCATAACAACCAATCAATCTTCAATAGAACTCTTAGTAAATTTAACCCATAGACTCCTCCTGTGCTACCATGGTAAAATAGTTTCCAGAGACACTTTCCTGGCAAGCAGGTTCCTCTCTGCACATTACCACTTACAGTACTTTTGATTGAATTTTGAGCCACTACAGTCCACAGCATGGCATGTTTACTGAATGGATATTGTTTTTACAGATGTGTATTAGAAAATACACCAGATGGTTAACAGTCAATAAGTTGACAGGTTCAAAAGATCTAATGTTAAATGGTCAACATGGACTTAGGTCGATCTGCAAATGGTTGACATAAATAAATATAATTTTCTATTTTAACCATAATCCTAAACCGCCCCCTGGTGCCGTACCCTATCAGTCCCCTTACACTGCCTAACCCTAGCCCTCCGCAAAAGTGCCTAACCCTCACCTCTGAGCAGCCTAACCCCCCCCCCCCCAAATGCCCAACCATAATCCTAACTCGAACCTAAGAAATCATGAAAAACTAAGTGTCAACCTTTACTCTGTCAACATTTGCATGTTAACCTTTTTACTACTTAACTGTCAGCATTTTACACCCTATCTTCAGTAACTAGAAACTTATTAAAAACAAAGAGCTAAAATATTTAATGACGATGAGTACACTGCAGTCATTGGGTTGTATTCAAATGTTTTAGTGCCAGTAGCCACCCGAATGGAGCTATTCAAATGTAGCTCTGTTTGGGCACATCCGGCTGCGGGGACTGCAGTGCTGAGCGCTGACACAGGACTTTTCACGGAGCACATATTAGTTTGGTTTGGCTGCTATGCACAGCTGAACCTGACCATTAAAGCTCATGATCAGCGCAGAAAAAAAGATTGATAGCATATAGCCCCGCAATCTCTTCTTGCTTGACAGGAGATCGAGTGCCATATGACAATTGGGTACTTGTTTCCTAGCACGGCGCCCATCGCATACCTTAATTAGTGGTATGCGATGGTATGCGATGGGACCCGATTTTCGGGTCCTAAGAGCCGCACTGTACAGTTTTAATATCGCATCTGCGATGGGACACGGAATACATGTGAAGTTATCCGCGTCCGCTCGCCACGCTTCGGGCTCAGTGGCTCGCTGCGCTCGCCACACTATATAAAATCATGCAATGTGATTGATGCGATCAAAACGATGTAATCAGATTAAAATCGTGGGCGCCGTGCTAGGAAACAAGTACCGCCAATTGAATACAGTCCATCAAATCACGTTTGTATGCAGTTGGTCAACTGAAAAACTAAGATTCAGGTTCAAAATTGGAAAAAAAAAATTAGGACATTTGCCAACTGTAATATTGGAACTCTATTTGACTCGACTTGGTTCAGAACTGCAAAATTCATGTGGTTTTGAATTTCAAAAGAATCAAACTGCACAGCTCTAATTTGGAAGTGGGTAAGGCAGTGGTTCCCAAACTGTGTGCCATGGCAATTTGGGGTGCCTCTGGAAACTTGCAGGGATGCTCGAGGTTGGTGGTCCTGAACCAATTTAAATTATTTCTGGCCAATATAATAATCAAAACCAGTGTTGTTGGCTTCCAACTATAACATACTGTATGTGGACAAACAAAAGTGAATCCTGTGCCTCACCACATAAGGATGACATCTAAATGCAATGTACTAATTTACTATTGTTTTTTCAAAATTTCTCAATAAGAAACTTTTGGCCTGGGGCGCCCATTGCAACCAATAGGTTTCATCCCAATACATGTTTAATTTGTATTAAAAAAAAAAAATTAACACTTTCTGATGTCAGTCGATAGCTGGCCTAATTTAAAAGGTTGAGGTTGGTTAGGTTGGGGAATGTTTCTGGAAGTTAACTTTGCAATGTCATACTTCAATTTTCAGTATACTAGCAAGCCCGCTCGAAGCAAATGCTTCGAAAGCTAGTATGCTACTTTTTGCATGTGTGAGAGAGAAAGAGATATAGTTTCACTTGCTGCCAACAGATGGCAGTGTTTTGGAGACACACAAACTGACAATAGACATAGATATATAGATGACATACAGTATGACGCTATTGAGGAGTATGTGCAATGATAATCAGTTGAAGAAGCTTTGTTAGGAAGGTGTAGGAAGTCCTCTTTCAAAGACTGTCACAAAACAAAAACATATATTTTAAATAGAAAAATAATGTATTCTTGTTCTTGCAGTTCTCTGTTCTGAACGAGTTGGCAAAGTGACCAAGACCTATCGGGATATAGATGCTGTCACCACCCTGCTAGAGGAGGCAAGTATTTCATGTAGCTGTGAAGGGATCGTTTTAGCACTGGTCATGTATCCGTTTCCAAATTAATGTGAGATTTTGTAGGTAATTATTTATGCAGAAAATAAATTTAATTTTATCATTTTAAATTTTTCTCTGAAGCTACCGCACCATTACTCGGTTTTTAGTGAGTTTATGGAATTTTAGTAGCAGAATTTCTTGTATATTAAACCACGTTATGTTTTATAGAAGTGATTCTGAATACTAATTTTAGCAGGCGACTAAGAAAAATACACAAGAAATTAGAAAAGCAAGTATTCTATAGTGGGGCACTCATATACGCAGTGTATAATGATGAAATATAACATATATACTTTTTAAAATAGATGTAATAAAGGCTTTATTTTATTATACAATGCATATATAGAATACGTCTGTACTTCCTTTTCTCATTTTTTTTAGTGCAGGATATCTATTCTAGGGTACATTTCCCATGGAATCATGATTTATATAGTGTGGGAGAATTAAACAATTTTGTATAATTAATTGTACTACTCTTGTGCTGGTAATAAACCCCCCTTTTGAATAAGGGACAGTGGGACAAATGTATTAAGCCTGTTGAAGAGATAAACTGGAGATAAAGTGGATGGAGATAATGCATCAGCCAATCAATTCCCAACTGTCATATTTCAAACACAGCTGATTGGCTGGTGCATTAACTCCTTCCACTTTATCTCCAGTTTTTCTCTTCACCAGGCTTAATACATCTGCCCCAGTGATTTTGTTTTAGCTTATAGTTTTGCCTTTTTGTCCATGTTGTTTTAGAAAGAAAGAGACCTTGAGTTGGCTGCATGTATTGGACAGTCTCTTCTGAAGCAGAATAGAGACTTGACAGCAAAGAACGGGTTCCTGGAGGAAGAGTTGGAGGCTGCAAAAGAAGAGGTGACCTTCAAATATCTTCACGAGTTTCCATTCTCAGCTTTGTGCGGTTTGGGCTTTGTGTTATGTACAACTTAACGTGACACCAATGTTCTGGTGATTCAATTGATCAAAGTGTCTGTCCCTCATATATTCAGGATAGAGGGCCCAATTCAGACCCCATTGCTGCTGAGCGAATAAGAGTTTTTTTCAATGGGGACCAGTCATCGCAAGCTAAGAGTAGCCTGGGACTTAATAGCCAGCTGCGATGAAAAGCCATATCCGAACTGGAGCTGACGTCACACAACCTCCCCTAAAACGCTTACCTTTTTTCCTAAGCACTCCCACTAAAAGGGCGGTTACCACTCCCTGACGTCTTACTTACTGTCAATCACCTTGTGAACAGCTAGCGAAGGTAAAGAAGTATCAGGATTTCTTCGCTAGCAGGAAACACACATGCGTACTACGGGCCAATGGCCATACGCATGTGCAGTCTATTGATAATCGGCTGCTGTGCAAATTTGCACAGCAGCGATCAGGTCTGAATCAGGCCCAGAATCCTTTAATGACTGAACTTCAGCAGTACTATTGCAATGTCACTTAAAGTATGATCTGTGTGGTTGTCTGCAGGTCTGTCAGCTACGCCATGAAGTCTCAATGCGGGAAGATCTTCTCCATCTGTACACCAGCAACACCGAGAGTGAGCCAGTGTCTGCAACCACAACACCGTCAGTATATTTTCTCTATACATCTACTTAGCATTTAGTATTGCACTGAATAGAACACAAATATTAGTAGTTAAGGGTGAGATAAAAAAAAGATAAAAAATAGTTTTTAATATTTGCAACTAATTACTTTAAAAATGTAAAAATGTTATTACAATATATAGATTGTAAAATCATGTGAATTAGTTGCGAACCTAGCTATAAACACCTTCAGTTTTGTGTGAATTTAGAACACAAACAAAAATCAGCAGTGAGTTTCTCCAAGCTTAGGGATAAATGTACTAGTATGAGTTTTTAGAAGGGAGATACTCACACTTTGTAAATTGCTTCTGATTTTAATACAATCCATACTCTTATAGTAATTCCTATCGGTTTAATGGCTTTTCTGATGTTTAGAATTCTATTTTGCCTGGAGTCTGGTGTTAACAATTTTTTTGGGGGTAATACCAATGCTATTGAATTGGTAGATTACATATCTATTAATACTAGTCCAGCAAAACAGACTGGCTGCCAATACCAGGGCAATGCTGGACTGGTATACAGAAATTTCGATAAGTCCAGATCATAACCTATTGAGAAACTCTGGAATGAATTGGAGCAATAGGTGCGTTTTAAGACGACTCGACCTTCGGTGTTACAGTTGGTCATTGTATTTAAGGAGAAATGGCAAAACATACCACCTGCTATTGTCCAGGAACGTGTGAACAGTTTTCCACAAAAGATGTCTGCAGTAATCACTGCACGTGTTGGGCCTACAAAGTACTGACCTATCCAATCAGTTTTGTCTATATAGCCCTCACCCTAGTACCCTAACCTTAAACTCACCCTAAACATTAATCCTAATACCTTAAAAATCCTAAAACCCTACCCTAACCCCAGACCTCTCCCTAACCATAATACCTACACATAGGGGGGTATTCAATGTCTGTCGAGCTCCTTATTTTTGTCGAGCTTTGTTGTTTTCTCGACGAGAGGTTGGTTATTTATGAGGTCGCCTATTCATTGTCTAGTTTTCTCGACTTGTCGAGCAGAGCTCGCCTGATTTGGTTTTCGGTTTGCTCGACTGTCGAGTTGAACATAACTCGACTTGTCGAGTTATTTTGGGTAAAATCTGTCGAGATAATTCCTGCAGCCTATTCAATGTCAAAGAATTCACCTGACCTCGACTGTTTGAAATCACTCTTCCCTCAAATTTAACTCGACAATTATTTCTGTCGTGACAAGGGAGTTTCTCTTGTTGCATGTTCATAAATTGTGTTAAATGTATATGCAGGATTGTACTAATGTTTGTAGTGCTTATCTTGACTTCTGTCTTTGTGATATTTTGCTAAATACCTGTATTCCTCTTTTGATTAACTTTACATTTGCTGCATGTGTATATGGTATGCTTTAACCCATTATTCCATTATCAGCATCAGTTTTCAGCTTGTATTATTACGCATTTGTTTAAATTATTCCATTTGGCATATAAGAAGTATTATCTTTTTTTCTGCTCACCTTTCATGTTCACTGTGCTGCATTTTGCCCATTGAAAGTCTTCTGTATACATGTCTATTTATGTCTACTTCTGGTTTAATCAAACACCTATGTTTAGGTCCCTTGTATACATGCTGGGGCAGAATTACTCAGAATACAATGTGTGTTTGTTGCCATTCTTTTGTTTACTTCTCCTACAATGCAATGCATTGCAATTTACCTCAGAGCTCTCATTCCTGTACTGAGACTTCATGGAGATACCAGCATTGTGCAGTCTGCTGATTTGGAAATGGTTTCTATAGGAGAATTTTCATTTTTAACAAGATATCTACTTTTATATAATTGACTATAAAAATGAAGCCTATCTCTGACAATTGCCACTTTCCTCTCTAGGGGAGAACTCGACTTGTCGAGCAGGGGAGAACTCGACTTGTCGAGCTAAATTTTCAGTTAGCAAAATGAGAAAAACAAATGCAAATGCTCGACAATTCGGACTGTTACTGGTGGGATTGAAATTACAGTTTGAATAGGCGAGAACTCGACTTGTCGAGCTGAATATTCATGTCGAGCAAAACGAGAAAAACAAATGCTCGACAATTCGGACTGTCACTAGTGGGATTGAATACCCCCCATAATATCTTAACTCAAACTAATGGTAAACCAACCCTAATATCCTATCCCTAATACCCACAGCCCAAACCGCTAATCCAACCCGAATAACCTAACACAATCCCATTAACTAACCTTAATACAACTAACCTTATACTTTATTCCCTAACACTAAAATGAATACTGCATGGGTCATGTGGTTCTTAACTGCTGTCAAGTTCTATGTTTCTATTTGTATGTTTGTAAAGTCACTGAAAAGCCTTAAATATGCATATGCTTTGGAGAGTGACCTTAATGAGGCACTTTGGGCCAGATGTACTAAGCTTGAAAAGTGATAAAATGGAGAGTGATAAACCACCAGCCAATCAGCTCCTAACTACTATGTCACAGTCTGTGTTTTAAAACTCACAGGAAGGAGATGATTGGTGGTTTATCACTCTCCATTTTATCACTTTTCAGGTTTAGTACATCTTGCCCCCTGTGAGCAATATGCATGACTTCTGGTAATGTTCTTGTGGCACACATACTGCTGTAAACTTTATGTACAGTTCTAGGTCTGAATCAGTACTAACTAATGTATATAACAGCAGCACGTTATGTTAGTGTTTTGATTGGCAATATTCTTTCTTTTTTTATGGTAGGCTGCGCAGGAATAAGTCGTCCTTCTGTCTTCAGTACATCCAGCTGGATACCCTCCAAGAGAAGCTCAAGAGTCTGGAAGATGACAACCAGAAGATGCGCGATGAGGTGAGCTCTGTGGTTGAGCTTTGCAGGCTGGGAGTTCTGCATACAGTATATAGACATCTCACGATTGCCTTTCTTTCGTCCTCTCAGGCGAATCACATCCTCAAAGCAACCAATGAGTATGAGGACCAGGAGGGTTATCTGATGCTGGATTGTGTGGATCAATTTTGTAAGCTTCCACAAAAACTCATCTTAGAGACCTTGCCATTATCATCATCCTCTGCTGTGTACACACCTTACAATTTGACATTCAATTTTGAATATATAGGGGGGAATTTACTAAGATGTGGATTCTACTTCACATGTGATGTTGCTATGGCCAATCAGAGCCTGTCTACTATCTTCTAGAGGGTACTAAATAAATAAGAAGTAGATTCTGATTGGTTGCCCATAGCAACATCACATGTGAAGTAGAATGCACATCTTAGTAAATTTCCCCCATAGTCAAAATGGAATCAGGATTGCATAGACATCGTATGGAGATAGAACATGTTTTTTAGCTTTCTGTCCTGATTCAATGCCGATGCGCGCTCCTTTTCAGCTAAAATTGAAAAGCCAAATAGACAGCATTGACTATATAGTGCAGATTGAGTGTAGATAGTATGAATTGTATGTAAATAGCACATGAGTTAGCAAAGATTGCATAGCAATCAAATTTTATGGTGTGTACACACGGTACAATTTAGCTTACAATTTTGACTATATAGTCAAAATCGCATTGGGATCGCATGCAGATCGCACTGGTTTTTATCTTGCGATCCCAATGCCGCGCTCCCGCACAGCAAATCGGAGCCAGATAGACAGGGCTGCATTGACTATATAGTACAGATCTGTACTATATTCAAAATTGCATGTATGTCTTTTGGCTTGCCGTGCGATTCAATCCCGATGCACTCCGATAAATGATGGATGTTTTAAAGTGCACCTAGTCATATACTGCAGTAACTTAATACTTTCAGTGGCTATTGTCTAAAACAAGCCTGCTATTCATTTTTAGCGGAAGCCAGCAGGCAGGTGGCGATGTTGGCTGAGGAATTGACACGGCGAGGAGAAGATGCCACCCGACAGCAGGAAGAAATCAGCCAGCTCCTTGCACAGATAGTTCATCTGCAGCACAAGTGTCGCAGTGTGAGTGCTTATTAGATAGCAGGCTACTAGCACACAATTTTCAACACTTTTTATGTTGGAAAAAGTTTACAACCTATAATTATACATATGTAACATTAGTATCTTTTTATTATTTTAAGAATGCAAACTTTTTATTCGCTATTTATCTTAAAGTGGCCCTGTATTCTCACTATAGAGTCTTGACCACTTATGTACGTCTCTGTGTTCTCTCTTTGCGCAGATCTCCACTGAGAATGAAGAGCTGCAGCAACATCTTGCTGCTGTGAAGGAGCAAGATCGCGTACTAAAAACTGAAGTAAGTATTCATACATGAACTAATCATGGGGTAAAATACTTTGTTAATATGAACTCATTACAGCTGGTCACATAGGAGTAATAAGCAGCAGGTTCATGTAACTAAGGGCCTTATTCTAGTTCACTCCACTGCTGGTGGGGCAGATGTTACTTGTGCAGAGAGAATTAGATTTGGGTGGGGTTTTACTTCAAAGTGAGATCTATATTGCAGTGTAAAAATAAAGCATCCAGTATTTACCCTGCATAGAAACAAAATAACTCACCCAAATCTACTTCTCTCTGTACATTTTACATCTGCCCCCCTGCAGTGCACATGGTTTTGTCCATCTAAGAAGAATTTTGTCAGAAAGAGTGAACTAGAATAAGGCCCTAAAGGTGCTCATACACGTTACAATTGTTGTATACAATTTGGACTAGATCGCATTGCATAGGTTTTGCAATGAGATGCAATGCAATGAGATCTAGTATAAAAAGTATGTGCAGCACATACTTTTTGATCTGTGCGATGAGATGTTTGCCGGGAGCGCGCAACTCATTGCACCCAGCAATTATACCATGTATGGGAACCTTAAGACAGCAGATGATGCGCAGGATTTTCTACAGTTGTGTCCACATACATCTAGGCTCCTTGTGCATTGGACGGCCCTTGGTAGCGCCAAGCATGTTTGGATGCAACTTTTTCCATTAAAATGCATGTTATTCACAAAGCGATGTGAATAGGATGCACAAGCAGCTTCAGCTGATTACAGTGATGCCTAAATTCTGCGTGAGAATAAGCTGCTTATGAATGAAAAAAACAAGATATGCTCGGTGCTACCAAGTCACATGGCACTCATGTAATGTGATTTGTAGCGCATGAAGGATAGATGTATATGGGCAAATCTGTAGGTACTCATCATCTTTTTATAAATCAGGAGATAAATGTGGTATATATACCTCGAGTGGTGTGTTCAGCCACCCAAGGTGTGTGAATATGAGGCTGCAACCGCACACCAAAAAGTTGTGTACCTATCTTAAAAAACCGTCCCTGTATTAACAAATAGTTCTATGTGGAGATAATGGACCTTATTCTGGTCCATGCATTTGGATGTAACTGGAGAGCTTGGAGGAAACTCACACCGTAATGGGGAGAACACACAAACTCCACAGCAATGGCCCCACCATGAGAAGGAATTGAGCACACAAACTCAGTGCTGTGATGCTGCTGCACACCGTAATGCCCATTACACAATATGATGCACACCGTAATGCCCATTACACAATATGATGCACACCGTAATGCCCATTACACAATATGATGCACACCGTAATGCCCATTACACAAAATGGTGCACACCATAATGCCCATTACACAAAATGCTGCACAAAATAATGCCCATTACACAAAATGCTGCACAAAATAATGCCCATTACACAAAATGCTGCACACTGTGATGCCCATTACACAATATGCTGCACATCGTGATGCCCATTACTCAGTATGCTGCATAGAGTTATGCCCATTACACAATATGCTAGAGATAAGTCAGAGGTTCATAGCCTAGGGTAGGGTAAGACAAGGGGTATAGGAATAAGGACTAGTAGTCAGTCATAGACAAAAACACAAGAGCAGGACACTTACTATCTTGGCTTGCACTGTGGCACCACGGGCACTGGAACTCTGCAGGACGGATGGGATCCAACTAGTACAGTCACCTGGAGGCAGCAGGGCAGGCTCAGGAGCGGCCACTGTGTCATGACGTGAAATTGGTAATTAGGGGCTGGGCGGTGCACTGTAGTGCAGACTATAATGTAAGGTGGCCGGGCCAGGAATGGACACAGCAGAGCGGGCTCAAGGGCGGCGCCTTGTCATGACGCGGCAGCATCATGGGGTCAATATGCAAATGACACGGCACGGCGCAGCGCAGCGGCCACATTGATGGACAGGAAGGGCGGTAGCGGGGCGGGCTCAGGAGCCTGATTACTGCAGCGATGTTCTGCACAATATTGGCCCACAAGCCCATCGGCCCTTCTGGCATTTGCCAGAACTGCCAGATGGCCAATCCGGCCCTCCTTGCTGCCCATGTTTGCACTTGTTCCAGCTCATGTTAGGGACAGAAGAAACAATTGCCGCATAAATCTGTGGACTCTGCACCTTTAGTATTACAGATATTAAATTGGTCATATTTATCTTATTTAAAATATTAGTTTAAGTGTCATTGCGTGATAATTGGATAATACATTTTGGCAGCCTTTTTACTCTTCAGGAATATGTTTAGTTACAGGATCTGCAGGAGAAAAACAGAGAGTGTCAGGACATGCTGCATGAAGCCCAAGAAGAACTGAAGAACCAACGAAATCGGAGCCTACCCAACAGCACCGTCAGCAGATACAGCACATTGAACATTTTTCCCTTGGTAAGGAAGTGTGTCTGAGATGGGTTTATACACTCGGCATCATTCCTCTGTTGTTGTTGTTGTTATTGAATTACATTTCCAGGTCAGTGTCTAATCTTAATATACATTTATGTGTCTGTAGGATTCTTTGGCGGCAGAGATTGAAGGAACAATGAGAAAGGGGATTGATGCTTCTTCAGAACTAAAGTAAGTTCCTGATGACTTCAGTAAATGTGTTTTTTTTTTTTTTTTTTTACGTGTTCAGTGCTTGACTAAATATATCACCTTGATACATTAGACTAAAATAAATATATCACAATTTCCATATTCCGGAATATGCTTCGCTTAGTCCTGTGTCTGCAAAGTGGGAGTACCACCAGTAACACCTTAGTTTGTACCAGTTGGAGCACCATTTGATGCTATATAATACCCAATGTGCAGAGCTGGTTACAGCAGAGTATCCTCTTTCAGCTGCACTACTAGAGGCACCAGTTGTTACCCTCTGGGACTGTCAAATTACATTCTGGAGGATAAATTAAGATGAGGTATAATGCTAGGGGATGTGGTCCCAACAGCACATGTTTTAAAAATGTATTCAAAAATAATTTCAAATATTTAACTTTTTTTTTTAATTTATGGACCATGTTTTGGTGGTTGAGTATCTTAGTTACTTCACCTTATGCAGATACTTTATTGTCATTACCTACCTCAACAATTACAACAAACTGCCTCACTGAAGAAATATGGAGCTTTTAATTTACAGATTTATAATGGAATAATGATACTATGTATAAAATGATCTTTTCATCTTCAAATCTCATTTAGAAGCTACAAGCGAGTGTTTGAGACTGTTAAAGCTGCGAACCAAGTGGTGAGGGCTAGATCTCGCTGTCCGTCCCCGCAGAACATACCTGGTTCTCGGGCTCCCTCTCAGAAGCCATCTGCTGCACCAAGTCGTGTCAGTACACCGCCATTGAGTTTTTATGAGTCGGAGGGTGCCAGCATGCTGCTACCAGAGGAGGAGACTTTGTTACCAGGAGAAGAGAATAATTCCATGTAAGTAAGAATGCAGACATTGTAAGAAAGTCCAATAATATTACAGACTTGCAAGTGACTTTTCACTGACCTGTTTACCATGCTCACTTCTAATTGTAGTTCCTCTTGTTAATACATGTTATGTACAGTGTTGGAGAGAAGAAGCTGGGAATGCCTGGTACACCTGGAGGCCATGACCTTGCAGCAGCTCTACAGAGACTCAGTACTCAGCAAGGCTCCCACTCTCCAGATAGCCTTTATGAAGAGAGAGAACACAAGCTACAGCGACATGATGACATCTCCAGTGGTTTCCTTACTCCCAATGATAGTGTCCTATCCACTGGTACAAATTACTCCGGCATGTCCGAGGCCACTGGCAGCTCTAGCTTGTCCTTTGGGTCGAGATCCTTCCTACCTGAGAAACTACAGATCGTGAAGCCATTGGAAGGTAAGGAGATGTGTCTCTGACATAGTCATTCTATTTATTGTGTCTGTGCTTTCAAAGTCTGATGTCCAATATATTTCTCCTACATTTTTTGTGTGTAATAAAGGCAACTATACCTTAAAGCTGCTGAGATAAAATGTTCTACCATGCTTGCTCAGCCTTGTCAGAGATCTATTGACTCAGTTCAGCTTAACACCAGCAGAAGTAGCATTGTGTTATCAGAGAGACCCATCACAAACAGCAAGCGTTTGATGATGGCTTGTGATGGGTCCCCCTGTTCCTAAATATGAAGAAGAGATATTTAAGATTTAGATACATTTATGGGGCTTCATTCCAGTTATTATTTGGCCACTTTGCAAAAAGTTGGCATAAGTTTCAGATGAAACGTCTCCATCAGATGTGAGGACAGACAAAGAAAGCTTTTCCAGGAAAATATATATTACTTATCCCTATCTACTTTGATATCTAGGTTCAGCAACCCTAATGCACTGGCAGCAATTGGCAAAGCCCAACTTGGGTAGCATTCTGGATCCCCGACCCGGTGTTCTCACCAAAGATTTCCAGGAGCTGGACATTGATTTAGAAGATGTCTACAATCTTAATGACTTTGAGGAGGATGACATGGAGCCTATCTCCTTCCATGCCATGGTTACGTCCACTCCAACCAAAAATAGATCAGAAAAGAATTGTGAGTATCTCTGTTAAGATCCTTGTCCCATTCTCCCACTTAAGGTGTGTACACGGCAGGATATGCCATGCTATGCGAGTCCCGATACGATCAGATTGTATCAGGACTCGCATCTCACGGCATGCATGCAGAGGGACAATTTAGACCACATGTCTTCAACCTGTGGCCCTCCAGATGTTGTAGAACTACATGTTCCAGCATGCCCTGACAGTTTTGGCATGCTCTCATAAGAAAAAATGTGGCAATGCATGATGGAACATGTAGTTTCACAACATCTGGAGGGCCACAGGTTGAAGACCCATGATTTAGACTATATACTGCAGATCTGCACTATATAGTCTTGGCTGCTCTCTCTATTTCACTGCCGATTTGCGCTCAAATGTGAGCGTGCATCGGCAGCGCATCGAGCTTGCAAGCCCTAAAAAAGCATGCAATATGGCTTCCGATGTTCACTATATCGGCAACATCGGAAGACATATCACCCGGGTGTACACACTATCAGGTAAAATCACAATGGAAAATTCCTCATTAAGGGGGTTGCGTTTATGCCTGAAATTTAAGTCACTGATTCAGGCAGAAACATGATCAGAAATACCGGGTTTTACATCCCAACACTTACTAAAAAAAGATTGTGATTCTGCATAAAGTAATGTGTGGTGTGTGTACCACATTATACACTTAAGTGATTAATAGGTCAAGATGTGTTTTAAGGCTATATCCATTCATCCATCTCCTGTAGAAGTATTTGTTTCACTAACAGGTGGTCTATTCTTTTTTTTTTTTTTTACTTATCTTCTGTAACATCTGTCTTTTGCCATATTCCTTGTCTGTAACTTGTAGCTTCCTTGTATGTTTCAGTGTTCCGTTCCATTAACAACCTTCCCCAGACTCCATCTACGTACACCATAACCACATGTCGCATGTCGCACCCTCTGCAGGACATTACACAGGTCACATCCAGGTGGGTTTTCTGATGTACTTTTCTGTGGTAAACACTTGTCTGTTGGATTCATCTCACGTCACACTGATCTCTCTTCTATCCAGGTATGAATGTGTCGCAGTAGAATTTCAAAAACGCATTTCAAAAACTTTCACTTATAACACTGCAGTTCTAAGGAAATATTGATATCAGCATTACGTAAAACACTTCAGCGTCCTGAGGGCCTGATTCCGCTTAGGATGCAGGGCTGCGAAAACTCAGCCCTGCTAATTATCAAATGACCGCGTATGCATACAGCTCATGTTACGCATGCGTGAACCATTTGTATGAAGGGAGCCTGAGATGTCTAGCCATCATGATTGACACCCGGTGGGCATTTTGTGGCGGAAACGCAGTGTTTTTCAGGAGTGTCCCAGAAAATACAGGCGTTCCATGGTCGTTGGGAGGGAGGGCCACTGACGTCACCAGCGTCCGCCTTCTCCCCACGGCCATCACAGTGCCGAGTAAGTCTAGACTTACTCAGCGCTGCAAGCAGGGAGAAAATCATTTGATGGTGAGTGATTTTTTTCCCCTGTCTGCGAGGCTGCAATTGTGGGGTGGGGTGCGCGCGGTCAGTGCGGTGGTGTGGTAGCATTTACCTGATCACTGGGCTCCAAAATCCCACAGCCCAGCGATCAGGTCTGAATCAGGGCCTATTTACCGAGGCTACAAGTGACTCAATGCTACAGGTTTTAGTTTGTTAAACAGGTGCTGATTTCTGACATGAAAAGGGTGGCATAAAAGTCTAAAAATAAATACAGATTTCGCATGGGCTTTGAGAATGTTTAAAAAAAAAAATTAATGGCAGTTACAATATCACCGACCACTTTATCACATCACCAAGCCTAATACATCTGCCACAGAATTTGGTTGAAGTGATTTTGCTACATATTCAGGCTAAAACGTCCACAGATCAGTAGGGAGCAACAAATGGCTTCCTGTTTCTTCCATGGGGCATACGCTATACCCAATAGGGTTATCTCCATCTCATTATACACAAGGAATGCACTATTTGCAAAGTGTTAGGGGGGGTACACACCAGAACGATTAGGGCTCAATTCCATCAATCTGGATCCAATTCCGACCGATTGGATGCAGATTGTATGTAGATTGGGCATGTTTAGATCCAATTCCGATCCAATTCCAATCCGATGCGCGTCCCTGCTGTCGTTTGGTCATTTTAAAGATCCTACCTGCTGCTGGTAGGATCTCCAAAAGATCCATTCAACTGGATACAGACTCAGATCGGATTGGGATCAGATTGGATGCAGATCGTTAGCAGATCGTGTGCTCGAACAGATCGTGCGACCATCACACAATCTGCTAACAATCAGGATCGTTCTGGTGTGTACCAGGCCTTATATTTTACATTAATAACATCACACTATAGATTTGATAACAAGCAACAGTAAATACGTTTACTTACTTATATATTTACTATTACTTTACTTTTATATTTACTATTCCTCAATAAGAAATGACGTTGATGTTTGCTAATGATGCCTTGAGTACCATCCAGCGCTGTCTCTTAGACATTGTAATTCCAGCATCTACATCTAAGTAGAGCAGTCTTCATTACTATGGTGTTTGCCAAGTGTCTCCTAAATGGTATCTGGATGGAAAATAGATACAGGTTGAGTATCCTGTATCCGGACATCCCTTATCCGAATTATTCCAAAAACCGTGGTTTTTGGAATCATTCGAATTTTTTTTTTTTTAACCCCCCCTAACCCTCTTTTCATACTTACCAAGTCCCCGGGCATCCACAGCAGGCCTCCGGCATCTTCTCCAGGGTCTCCAGCGGTCCCAGGAATGCATTGCGCGAGTGTGTGCGCGCTACTTAATAGGTGGACACCAGATGGTCAACATGGGCTTAGGTTGACCTGCAAATGATTGACAGACAAAAGGTTGACACATGGTTTTTCATTTTTTTTTTGATTATTGTTAATAATGATTAGTGTTAAAATAACCATACACGTTAACTTTTTGTTGACCTTTTGACACGGCCTATCTAAGTCTGTGTTGACCTTTTCACTGTTAACCATCTGGTGTTGACATGTTGACTGTCTATATACTGTTTATCTTTTAATCTACACACCTTCAAGATACCGAGATGACTGATAAGTCACCCATATGTTTTATTCATTCAGAATTCTTACGCTAATGAAATAAAGACTCGGACACAAATAACTTGACTCGGAGACAATAAATAATGACTCAGACAACTGTGTAAATTGGAAAATTAAGGTCACAGCCAGAATTTATTTAAACGAATGGCTGGAAATTTAAGGATTAATCAAAAGTGGCCCAAGAAGCATGGCCCTCGGCAATCGCCTATGTATAATGCAAAAAATGGGCGTGGCCATAGCCACGCCCTGCGTAACCTAACTGAGTAGCTCAAATCTTCCCTTAACTGGCAGAGCACTGGTCCCTCCCTAAGATGGTGACCTGGTCCTCCCCTAAGGTAGTGACCGACTCGCCTCTCTCCCAGGGAAAATGCTAGCCAATTTCTGTCACGCTAATCTCTTTCAACCGAGGAGCCATGCTCTCCGCCCTCCAAAGCTCTTGCAAGGTCCTAAACCTTTGCACTTTTCCTTCGCCCTTCAATTTGCAAGGCCCTCAGCCCATGCAACTTCTCCTTTACCTCCTCCTGCAAGGTCCTAAACCTTTGCCTTACACAACAAAATTTTCTTACTTCGGGTGGGTGGGTGGGAATCCAAAAATGGCAAGAGGGATAATTTACCTCAGCCAAGACTTATATAACCTTCCAGACTCCTCCCCCCGCTCTGTCACTACTGGCTAACCCACCTGACCTGCAACCAACCAGTACCTATGACTAAACCACCAATGACAACTGCTCTACTAATTCTTACTACAAAAACAGGGTGCTTATTTCATCTCAAGCTTAGGTAAGCTTTTGATTCTATTAAGTCACCCATATGTTTTATTCATTCAGAATTCTTACGCTAATGAAATAAAGACTCGGACACAAATAACTTGACTCGGAGACAATAAATAATGACTCAGACAACTGTGTAAATTGGAAAATTAAGGTCACAGCCAGAATTTATTTAAACGAATGGCTGGAAATTTAAGGATTAATCAAAAGTGGCCCAAGAAGCATGGCCCTCGGCAATCGCCTATGTATAATGCAAAAAATGGGCGTGGCCATAGCCACGCCCTGCGTAACCTAACTGAGTAGCTCAAATCTTCCCTTAACTGGCAGAGCACTGGTCCCTCCCTAAGATGGTGACCTGGTCCTCCCCTAAGGTAGTGACCGACTCGCCTCTCTCCCAGGGAAAATGCTAGCCAATTTCTGTCACGCTAATCTCTTTCAACCGAGGAGCCATGCTCTCCGCCAAAACGATGGCCGCCCCCGCAGGCCAGAGTCCGCCACTCAACTAGAAATCCTCACAAACCCAGCGCTCCTAACAAGGCTGTGACAAACAACTTCATCCCTTCCTTATTCAGATGCACTCCGTCTGCCCTATAAAGCTCCTCCTTCTCATATCTGATCCCTGGATGCCTAATCACAAAACCTCCCATGCTCCAGATAAACTTGGACACTGCTGCATTTAGCTTCCTCCTCACCCTATCTAATGCAGCTCCTCCTTGTGTCCCTCTCCATACCCTTCTCGGAATCATCTCCGACCAATACAATCTCACTTCGGGCCATCTCTCCTTTATGCCCTGAAGATCCATCTTAATTGCTATAATTAATTCAACGCCTTTGCACGACCCTAAGTCGTTGCCACCTGCGTGAATAATCAGCACGTCTGGAGCCCCCCACTTCTTCTCCGAGATCAATAATAAGTCCCATAATCCAAACCAGGAAAGACCTCTCACCCCAATCCACTTCACTCTACCAGGCCCTTTGGTCCTATTCTCATGCCTTCCTGCCCAATATATATATGAGTGCCCTACAATCCACACCCTACCCACCACATCAGCCGAACCTAAAAATAAAATTATATAAGATAACCATTAGAAACTTAAATTACTTAACATATCTAAAGCAACTAGCCAAGGAAAGGTAAACTGAGTTGTTTAGGCTACCCAGATGGATGTGAACAACACAAAACCTCAGATTTTAAGAGGAAAAAAGTGAAACGCCATCCAATCCCCCTTTATAAAAGGCAGGCAGCTTATGGCCCTGGGTTACCTAAAAAACAAACTCGCCAGGAGCGCGCTCTCTATAACTTATCCCCCCTTATGTACGCCTTGAAAGC
The DNA here is from genome assembly GCF_055691185.1 of Crinia signifera. Lineage (NCBI taxonomy): Eukaryota > Metazoa > Chordata > Amphibia > Anura > Myobatrachidae > Crinia > Crinia signifera. Next base: position 135,313,728 of record NC_139222.1, on the reverse strand, counting down.
TGATGATCTCCATCTACCCAGCCGCTTTATCGCCTCCTCTGAACTGCCCGCAACCGCTGCGCAAGTTGCTGCCCCGATTCTAAAGGAGTGAGTACCATATTCCTCTTCTGGTATGCCCAAGGCCACTAAACACTTACCAAACACACTAGAAAATTGAAATTTAGTTAATGGCGTACCATCCTTATGCACTAACCACTGAGCCCCCCCTTTAGGCCTAACCAAATTAAATTTGCTTGCCAACTCAACCGGACAGATCCCTTTATTCTCCTCTGCCTTCAAAGAAATCCAGCGCCCCCTACCCAGCTGATCCGTTTTTGATCTCTGAATCTTTATCAACACTAAATCGCTTTTAATCACCACATTCTCTTTCAAAACCCCAGACACCACACACGATTTATTTCTCGCCACCAACTCTCCGATCCTAAACGCCCCAAAAAACGCCAGCACAAATGCTAAACCAAACAAGGCTGATTCATACTCATCCACTGCCACCCCCGAAACTGCCGTGACTAAATCCTGCAGCAACCCTTGATCTATCGGCCTTCTCAAATCTCCCCCTGCCTTCTGCTCCTTGGCCCACCCCTTCAATGCCTTAGCCAAAAGGAATGACTTAGTAGGGTCTTTTTGACCCTTCAATTTAGCGAAATAGGCTATTCCCGCCAAAGCCCCAGCCATTGCAGCCCTAGATCTACCCTCCTGGTGGCAAGCCCAAACGAACTCTAACATGACTTCCTCCTGGCACTTACCCTCACCCCACCTTGCTGTAAAAACCGACCACTCGTTCCAAGCCGCCGAGTAACTTCTCAGCGTACTTGGGGCCAAAGCCTTCAGGGCTAAACTCTCGATGCCGGCTCGATGATCTGCCATAATTGAGAAGGACATGACACACCATCAATATCCGCTGTTGGCGCCAGCCTCCTGAACCTATCCCATTGGAACCTTGATAACGCATCCGCTATTTCATTCTTTACCCCCGGGACGTGCCTTGCAGAGAAAGTAATGTTCTCCTGCAAGCAACGCAGAATAAGATGCCTAAGTAAACGCATTACCCTTGGACAATCCGACCTCTGATTGTTGACTGAATGAACTACTCCCAAATTGTCACACCAAAAAACAATGCTCTTGTCCGCAATCTGCTTAGCCCATAGCTCCACTGCCACTATTATTGGGAAAAGCTCTAACAATAACATACTAGCAGTAAATCCTTTCACCCTCCAATCCTCCGGCCACTCCTCCGCGCACCAATGCCCCTTGAAATAAGCTCCGAAACCTATTGCCCCAGATGCATCCGTGAATAATTGCAGCTCGTCATTTGCCACCGCCTCCTGCCAAATCCTAACTCCATTAAAATCCTTCACAAAACATAACCAAACTTTTATATCTTCTTTTAACTCCGCAGAGATCCTAACTTGATGATGAGGTTTCCTAACCCCGGCCGTAGCCCTTTCCAATCTTCTACAAAAAACTCTGCCCATTGGAATCACCCTACAGGCAAAATTTAACAAACCCAGCAATGACTGCAACTGCTTTAAAGTGACCCTCTTCACCTTTAAGAAATCCTCCAACTGCCCCTTCAACCTCGACACCTTTTCCTCTGGAAGCCTGCAAATACCCACTACTGTATCTATCTCAATGCCCAAGTAAGATAGCTTACTAACGGGCCCCTCTGTCTTATCCTTTGCAATCGGCACCCCCAGCACCCAAAACAATGCACTGGTTGAAAAAAGTAACTCGCTACACACCTCACTATCCGCCGGACCTATTAACAAAAAGTCATCCAGATAGTGGGTAACCCCTTGCTGCTTACAACCTGCCTTAATACACCACTGTAGGAAACTGCTAAAACGCTCAAAGAATGAGCATGAAACCGAACAACCCATCGGTAAACATCTGTCTATGTAAAACTCTCCCCCCAACTTAAAACCCATATATTTAAACGATTCCGGGTGCAAAGGCAAAATCCTAAAAGCTGATTCCACATCCACCTTAGCCATCAAGGCTCCCTTACCAAAACCCTGCACCAAGCTTAATGCATGCTCAAACAATTCATAGCTTACGCTGCAAAATTCCTGATCCAACGCTTTATTCACTGAGCCCCCTTCTGGATAAGATAAATGCTGAATCAATCTATATTTCCCAGGCTCCCTCTTAGGCACCACCCCCAGCGGAGAAATACATAGATCCTCTATTGGTGGTTCCCTGTAAGGACCCACCATTCTGCCTAAGTTTACTTCGCTCTGCACCTTTTTCTTAACCACCTCCGGGAAATCCCTAGCTGACTTCAGGTTCCTATTTGCCGATGCAATAACCCTATCTACAACTGGTAAACGAAAACCCTCTGAAAACCCTTGCAACAAAAAGGCTGCCTCCTCCCTAAGAGGATAGAGCCTCAACCACCTCTTTAACTCCTCAATCCTAACTGGCGACTCCGCCTTGCCTATTGCCAGGCCCAGCCTCCCCTCTTCCAGCTGCTTGCCCCCTTGGCCTTGTACACTCCCTTGCCTGGTGGGCCCCACTGCACTGCAAACACACGTGCCTGTATCTACACCCTGCTCCTTTTGAGCACTGCCCGTTGTTATACGCATAGCATTTTCCCCTCCCGGGCACACTGTACCCGGGCCTGTTAAGAAAAAACTGCCTTCGCCCCCCTCCTACTTCGCCCCCACTTGACCCCCTCATTTGTTGGGTAACTTCCAACCACACCTCCACGTCCTTAAATCCCAAACTAAAGACTTTCTCCCCATCCTGCTTTTTCCTAAAAAGCTCATCGTACTGCCTCCATGCATTAACCCTGCCTGTTGAGTACATGTTATGTATTAGATGAAAATACTTAAACATATTCATATGCTCCGATGGCCTGGTCTCAGTGTAGCATGCTGCAAACACATAAGCCCCTGCCAGCCAGTTGGTATAAGACCTCCTAGCCTCCTCTGCTGCCGGGCCTTTTGCCTTGGCCGCATCCAATTCCTTCTTTGCTTCATGTGTTATAGCAAACATGTCCACGAAACGTCCCTTCCTAATTTTGTCCCTAATTTTTGACCTCACACCCCTTAATATGGCCGTGTTAGAACAATGCACCGCGTCACCCGATGCATCCGGACCTACCCTGGCTGCGCTGCTAGCCACGCTCCTTGAACCCCCTGCTCCCTTTTTCTTTCCCCTAATCTTTTGCGCAAAGTACTTCATCAGCTTGCGCGGCCTACCATCCGAGCTGGATGAATCAGATGAACTGTCTGAATGCGACCCTTCCGCTTGCTGCTGCACTGAGCGCGAGATCTCACCTGCTCCTGATGTTGACGGCCCCGCCTGCTCCTCCGTTCCAACCGACTGTCCCACGTCGCGCAGTGCGCCCACTGCGACTTGACTCGAAGACTCCAGGACTTCAGATACGCTCCCAGGCCCTGCTACACCCGAAACCGCCTGCAAAGGAATACTAACAGGCACAGAGCTCATAACATTCTCTTCATCAGCAACCAACGTGATAACCTCCTCACCGCCACCCTGCGCCCTGACCGGCTCCCCTCCCTGCCCTACTTGCTGAAGCGCTGCAGTTACCCCGGGGGGTGTGGCCTCTGGCATGGGCGGGGGCGGGGGCGGTGGTGGGGGTGGAACTTGAAAATTACCTTGTTGCATTGAGTTGATTGCTCCCTGCTGCCCACTAACGCCATAAAAGCCACCTGCAGCCTGCCCAAATCCCTGATTTACTGGCCAAAACTGCTGGCCCAGGTTACCAGGGACCGTGTTCAACCAAGCCTGACCCTGCGGTTGATAAAATGGCTGCTGCATGCTCCCCCACTGCTGCACTACTGGCCACTGCCCTTGCATCCCCTGCTGCTGGGCTGCTGTGTTGAAGTATGGGGACCAACTCCTGAACTGAGCTGCCTGCGCCGCTGCCACATTGCTCCCTACCTCACCCACTGCCTGCAGTCCTGCCGGCTGCACTACCGTCACCGGCCCCTGTACTAACACTGGTGCAGGTGGGGGCTGGGCGAAGCCCGGCAAAGGGAGGACCTAACCCTAACAATGGGTGAAAAAGCACCTCTCCTAGACTGAGGTGACTGCCAATCGCTCACCCTAAGGTCCCGCTGCCTGCTGGCAGGGGATAAGTTACTTGACTGCCCCCGCTGCTGGGAGTCCCCAGCTCCTGAAGCTGTGGGACTGCCCCTTGCCTGGAAATATTCTGTGGACAAAATGTCCGCCTGAGACAAGTGGGCGGGGCTAGCCGCCGTCTCTGTACCCCCACTGTCCGACCCGGATCCCCCCCCTAGGTTACTGGTAACCAGGGAAGGTGACCCCCTGCCCTGCGCCCCCCTAGCCAACCAAGCCTGCAGGCCGGAAGGCGAGGGGGACGGGCGCGGCGTGCCTACTCCCGCGGCCGCCATTACATGTCCCTGTACCCCGGCGGAGCGCGCAGCCGCCCGCCCCGCCGAACTACTTCGCCCACGCGCCCTCCCTCTCACTCCCGCCAGGTTAGCTGGGGGAGCGGGGGCCAGGCGCGAACCCCCCACCGCCGCCGCCGCTGACAAGCGCGCTCCCCTGGAGACCTGGGAGGACGCGGCGGCCTGTAACGGCCTAGCCGCTTCCACCAGCCGCCGGGGAGGAGGCGCATTGCGGCGAGGGCGAGACATGCCACTACCTACAGAAAAACTTTTCCCACACTTCACGCTGAAAGCCAGCAGGTGCAGCAAATACTACAGCCAGCAGCCAGACACTGACAGAGAGGAAAATTACAGCAAATTGAAAACACTAGAAAAACGAAAAGAAGAGAATGTATACAGAGATAGACAGAATAAAAAGCAGAAAGCTTAGCATAAACAGAATATAGAAAGATAGTAAATAAAGCGACACTTAGCCTATCCAGACTCCAGAGGGACCGCAATCTCCAGGGAATCCAAAAATGGCAAGAGGGATAATTTACCTCAGCCAAGACTTATATAACCTTCCAGACTCCTCCCCCCGCTCTGTCACTACTGGCTAACCCACCTGACCTGCAACCAACCAGTACCTATGACTAAACCACCAATGACAACTGCTCTACTAATTCTTACTACAAAAACAGGGTGCTTATTTCATCTCAAGCTTAGGTAAGCTTTTGATTCTATTATCTCTCTGTTATTCACTACATTATTTGTTTAAAGTTCAACATTTTAAATGAAAAAGCTTAAATCTCTATGTAGTGTAAGTGCTGGTGATGTCTATGATTTGGTTGTTTTTTTTCACAATAATTTCTTGAAATGTTTATTGCATGGCTGACTGTTTGCCTTGCAGCTGCCGGTGAATGGGTACCACCAAATCCACATCTCCCTTTGCTACCTGCATTTTCCTCCCTGTCCTTCACTCATGTTTCCATTTTCCATCCTCATGGTTTTAGGCACTTCAAGTCCTGGTGGAAGCGCCTTTTCCAATGCTTGACTTTCTGAAAGGCGTCTGATCGCACTGTCAGACTTCACAGCAAGGCACCAGGTAGCTCAGTCAGCAGTGGCCTTCTTCAGTTCAACTCCTTGATCATCCTGAACTCGTATAGTGTTTGGTTTATTGCTTTGGTGAAATAGGTTGCCATGGCAAACTGCTTATGCAAAAGACCAGCAACTTTCAGGCGGTATTTCAGGTTTTCTGTGCTTCACCACATGCACCATGCACCCTATTAACTTTCTAGTGTCCATAACTTTAGCTCTACAATGCAATTATTCTAAACGGTATCTATTAAAGCCACCTGTTAAAGGTAATGACATAGTCAGTGCCGCAACTAGAATGTTATATGTCCCACTGTTTGTGGATGACTGACTTCTAAATATGAAGTTAGCTGGACCCCCTGAAAGAGAGATGTTGGCCATGATTGTGGTTACTGAGTTGTTCTGAACAAGGTTACTGCAAACTTGTTTTACAACTAGTCAGAGCTTTATAATTGCACTGGTGTGACATGTGACTGTAGCAAAAATCTACTTTCTAGAGCATTCTCTTTACATTTCTTATTACATTTATGGACCTCATATATTCTATATTGTATAAAGCCAAAAAATGTTTTACCTATAGTAAAACTACCTATTATTGTACAACGTTTATTGCATACCTTTAGAGAAGTAATTTCTCTCTATGGCAAACATATCTGTTCCTACCCCAAACAGGACATGTTGGGGGAAATTTACTAAGATGTGTATTCTACACATGTGATGTTGCTATGGGCAACCAATCAGAATCTACTTATTTATTTAGCACCTTCTAGAACAGGGGTGTCCAAACTTTTTGTAAAGAGGGCCAGATTTGGTGAGGTGAAAATGTGTGGGGGCCAACCATTCAGCCTGAACCATGAATCACATGAGAAGACTCCCACTTTCTGTGTATTTCCCCCAGCCTGCTCCCCCATTCTCTGTATGTCCCCCACTCTGACCCCATTCAGTGTATTTTCCCCAGCCTGCTCCCCTATTCTCTGTATGTCCCCCACTCTGCCCCATTCAGTGTATTTCCCCCAGCCTGCTCCCCCCTTCTCTGTATGTCCCCCACTCACTGTATTTCCCCCAGCCTGCTCCCATATTATCTGTATGTCCGCCACTCTGCCCCATTCAATGTATTTAAACCAGCCTGCTCCCCCTTCTCTGTATGTCCCCCACTCTGTCCCCATTCAGTGTACTTCCCCCAGCCTGCTCCCCCCCTTCTCTGTATGTCCCCCACTCTGAACCCATTCAGTGTATTATTTCCACCAGCCTGCTCTCCCCTTCTCCGTATGTCCCCCACTCTGCCCCATTCAGTGTACTTCCCCCAGCCTGCTTCCCCCTTCTCTGTATGTCCCCCACTCTATTTCTCCCAGCTTTCTCCATTCACAGTATATTCCCTGCCTGACCCTCCTTCTCTGAATGGCCTCCTCTGTAAGCCAGAGGATGGAGAGGCCAAGCAGGCACCACAAGGAGAGGAGACAAATGCCTGAGCTCCCTGCTCCTGCCGTCACCCTCCTCTGCTAAATCTGCTCTGCATGCTGCCATTCCCCACCCCCTCACATCTCTCCCTCCTGGCACACTTTGATTGCGGCAGGCCGCAGGGGGAGAGTATCCAGACAGAGTATGGAGCGGAACGCGCGGGGGGGGGGATGGGGTTGGACACAGACTTACAGTGGCTGCCGACACCCTGCACAGTCACACAAGGTAATGCATGCTCACCTCTGCAGTCCCACGCCGTGTGCGCTGAGCACCCTGCTTCTAATGCTCCGCCTGCTTCGGGCGGGAGGCTGCAGGGCGGGCCACTTAAAGTGACATCACGGGCCGGACTTTGGGCATGCCTGCTCTAGAAGAATGGTTGCCCATAGCAACTTCACATGTGAAGAAGAATACACATCTTAGTAAATTTCCCCGTTATGTTCTTTGTCTATTTATTTTATGATTAGAAGCCACCAGTACTGGTTTGTCCAATTACATTGACCATAATTTGAATTGGTTGTGGACCACCCTCCAGATGCACCCCTGCTCCATACATTGGACATGATTATCCGCACAAGTACAAGAGAATTTGCCCTACCAAGCTTCTGAGTAATAAAGATGCTCTTTTTTGTCTGATGTCTGTACATTAGGTCAGTTACAAGATGCTGGTGAAATTGGTGTTGTGTTTTGGTTTTAAAGGGTGTGCTCCTGTGTTCTTACTCATTCCTAAATATATACATTTTTCTAGTTATCTGGATAATCAACACTTATTTTTCATAGTCTATGCCCAAGGAAAATACATTTAATTAACTGAACAATGAAAATAATTTTCTCTTGACATATATGGGTCCATTAATCCAGTCACATGTCTCTCTAATTTAATAGAACCCTGGTTAGTATAGATAGAAATAGCTTTTATCTAACTATTAATCTCTGCATCAGCTTCTTGCATGTGCTAATCTCTTCTCATTAACAACTTGATCTCCTCTAGAAGGAATAGTAAAACCTATTTGTCACTGGTCTCTTTCTACTATTTCAATTCAGGGCATACATCTACTTGTATTATCCATCTGAATTAGCATGTCATTATATTGTAACTTTTTTTACGTTGTTACTTTGATTAACAAAGAAGCAATATTCACATATTCAGTCATTACACAATTTCTTGAAGTATATGTAAAAATTAAGTAAAACACAAACATGTAAAAGTTTGTTTTATAATCTTGTGAATACCATTCTCAACCAAAGCCTAGTTATTGAAATCAGAGGTAGAGCCAGAGGCCAGTGAAATAATAGCAAGTGTTTTGTTGTGGTAATGTTTTACAGTATGCATTAACGATCGTATCCACCATACCAGTGTATGCTTACCTTTTGTATGTAGTGTTCATTCCACCAACCTGCATCTTCCAAAACCCATGCAATGCCTATTCAATGCCTGGGGTGTCGCTCTCTGCTGTGGTGCTTCTTGCACAATGTGGTCTGTATTTCAGCACTGATATGCAGACCAGACTGGCGCTAGAACCACCACAGCAGAGCGCACTGGTCTGGTCTGCATATCCGAATGAACACTATTGGCCGAATGTAATAGCCTTCAAATTTGGCGGCCGTGCAGGATGTTTTAAAAGGGGCAATCAGTTGCAAGGCAAAACGATGCCTTGTTAATGATTGTCCCTTTAAAAAACCCTCTGAGCTTGGCCAGCATCCCGCACGGCCGCCAAACTCGGAGGATATTACATTTGGCCACATGTACAGTATGTATTCAGGCTGTTTACTTTTTTAGTCATTCTGGGAATACAATATATTGTTGTAATTTAAAACAGTTCCAATACTAACTATCTATCTATCTATCTATCTATCTATCTATATTGAAGAAAGAAAGGTTATAGAGGTGCGTGAATAGATGTTTCACCAGAGGCATAAACACATTGGTAAAAAATATAAATACAAAATTTATTCTGTGTAACAATATAAAAACAATCAATTTTCTTAAAAGGTTTTTACATCAAATTGTCCATGTTTTCCTGAAATCACCCTATTCGTTTTGTCCCAAACGGGACTTCTTCAGGGGTAACAAGATATCAGTCTACCACTGATTCTTTCAAATAGTAGGAAAACCAGAGCTGGACAGAACCGTAAGAGGAATATGACCAGTACCAATATACTGTCAAAGCATCATAGCCTCTGAACACGTATAGACAATTTTCCAACTGATGTCTTCACAGAGTTGGCATTCTGTGATATACTCGGTTCTATCTGTGGGAACAATGTCATCAGTCAGAGAGCGACTGATGACATTGTCTCAAGTCTCAAAATGACTTGTTTTAATAAGGGTACTTTACCACTGTGTACAGCATGTAGTCTACGTTTCGACCACCAGGTGGCCTTTCTCAGTCAGTCTGGAGCTGTGTGGATGCCTACTGATGTCTTGTCTTGAGAAAGACCACCTGGTGTCCGAAACATAGACTACATGCTGTACACAGTGTTAAAGTACCCTTATTAAAACAAGTCATTTTGAGACTGTGGTGAGTGCCCTCATTGGAGTATTGTACACTGCAGTGTGTGTGTGTGTATGTATATATATGTATATATATATATATATGTATATATATATATATATATATATATATATATATATATATATGTCTTTGTATTGATATAACATGATGTTGGTTAAAATAACAATGCCTGCATTCTTAGTGTAGTAGATCTTACTAAGGTAAGTAAATATTTTGTTATTGGAGTAGTGGTGGTGAAGGATAAGCCAATTGCAGGTAATGTTGCTGATTAAGAATATCTTATGTGGTGCTCAAGCAAATTTACTCATTGGGTTGAATTGATAATGGATGAAACATATTACCTGTGGTATTGATCTATTTTTAATATATTGCTTCTGCCTTTTCTTCTCAGTCTTCGTAATACAGTTCTTTCCTCGTGTGGCAGCTATGAGAGCCTAAGTTCTCTAGAACTTCATATGGAGGCACCAGTGACCTCTGTCCCAGAAAGCCATGACCAACCCAACTCTGGACGCAATACACCTTTAGGACTAGTTACCCTTTTAAAGGAACATGGTATATCTGCCACCTCTGATCCAAACAACAAAGCCTCCACTGAAGGTGAAACTAAGCAGTCTGCTGCTATTGCACATCCTATCTTTCAGTTGGGTTGGATAAGAACTTTGAGGGGTCTTGGATTTGAAAGAACCCTTGTGGATGGCGCTTCAGTGAATAAGCCTTTAGACTCCGCTTCTGCCCAGAAAAGCATCTTCAGCATTAACCTGGTGGAACAATTGCGAAGACTTGGCTTGAATCGCGTGGCAGAGAGGGGAATTGTCTCTTCTGAAAGGACAACAGAAGCCAAAAATCCTCTAGACTGATTTCAATCCAGTCAACTGACCATTTAGGTCGTAAAACAAAAACAAAACACGATAGACATAATTATGCACTGATTATTTGTTTTCAAGATATCTGTAAGTGCGATATAGTATGTAAGGTCCACAAAGCTTTGTTAATAACTTGCTAACATGTACTTGTAAGAATGTATAATATAAGCGTGAGGAATTTAATTATGTTCCATTTAATAATTGTATTAGTCCTTGCGTGTTAGAATGAAGATAACGTGTGTCTTTATCCAAAACAAATTCCTGTATTAATATAATTGGTTTAGCAGCCCATCTACAGTATTGTTGCATTACGACACCGGTAATTGAAATTTAGACTTCTATATTTAAAGTTGTTAGTGGCCTTCATTCTGCAAAATACCTGACACCAATGCAGTAGAGGTCACTTCCTCACGTCACATTTCAAAGTATGCAACATTCAGTTAAATGTATAGTTTTAATCAGGAACTCTAAAAGACTTTGGGGTAAATTACCTAATTCAAATTTTAATATTTTAATGTTCTTTTTTTTTTTTTTTCAACCAGTGTGTGTGTAGATTTGAAATGAATGGCAGTTATTTTAAATAGACATAGAAACCTTTGTACATAAATGTAAACAAAAACACATTTATTTTTCATGACTTCCTGTCATATCCTGGTTCCACATGATAGAAAAGTTATTTTCTTACGTACAAGAATTATAAATGGTGTAAATTCCTAGCTAAGTTCCAAAGACTACCTCTGCACACTCCTATTACCCATATGCACTAGAAGGTATGAATGTTTGTGACCCCTAAGTTGCTAGGTGGGGTTATCACTGAGCTTGCAGGATTCTTAGACACTTAAGTTAATACTGTGGCAATGTAAAGCAGCTAAGAGAAAATGTTTTTTTTCTTTTTTTTTTTTAAGTTATACAAAGTGTTAACCTGGAACGATGCAGACTCCTGCAACCCAGAAAGATTACATGAATCTCCTGCATCCTGCCCACTTCCTAGTGAAGTGGCCAGTATGGGGAGAAAACACCACAGTCTCAGCAGCTGTGTGAAGGAGCCAAGTCAAATCACATCATTTAGCCCCCCCCTTCCCCCTAACCAGATGTGCCATGAGATGGGGGGAGGGGTACTAATTACCTGGGCCTAAGTCTGATGAAGGGCCCATTTGGGCTCCTATTACCTGGCAGCAGCAGTTCCAGCAGCACTTCTCAACTAAGCACATGCTGGTGTGTGCTGGGCTGCGGTGTGTCTAGGGAGGTGCTTAAAGTGCAATTTTTAATGTATTTTAGTGTAGGGGTGCATGGCCATGCCTCCTGTGATTAGTACATGCCCCCAGAAATATTTCTGGGCCCAGCCGACCTCTCTACTGCCCTGTCCCTAACTGGCATTTCCTCATCTTGGGGTGTGGCCAAATAACATCACTGTCCGGGCCAACCCTCCGAAGTAGCCTGCTACGCCTCTTTTCCAGGCTACACTCAGAGAGGAGACAGAAAGGTAGGCAAGTGAGCCCCCCACACATAAACACACTACTAAGTACACACTGTTATGCATGAAAGAGATATTTACAGATCGCTAAAAAGCGATCTGTACATGTGCTAGCATTTGCCCAGAATATCTTTTGTACGGACATTCCAGAATTCAGTTGGTAGATGACTGCTCTCTACCCATTCAGGTGCCAACCTGCTCTCTGCACTCAGTGCTGATCAAGGCATTCAGCCCAAGTACTGAACAGATGCACCTAGTTTGATTATCTCTGTGTGTGGTAATACTGGAGCAATATGTATTAACATGGCCTATACATTTGTAAAAGAGGGGTTCTTGCTTCTATTGCATATCTATCTCTTGCATATCTATTGAGGAGAAGTGGGCATCTGTATCACCCTAATGTATCAACTCCCCTTCTGCCTATAAGGAGAGCCGTTATGTTCTGCCTCCTCAGCTCTCCTTATAGGCTTCCGCTCAGTACTGCGCATTCAAACCCCCCGCCCCCAGGCTGGCTGTAATGGGCATACATGAGATTCGAGCACAGGCCAGAGCCAGCAGCACGGTTAGCGTTGTCCCTGCTGTCAGATACTGAGAAACAATACAGGCACCTGAATGGTAAGCTCAGGGCTGCCTTGTCGCACATTAATCACAGCTTTAATACATAATACAAGATGCCAGAGGCGTACCTAGATAATCGTGGGCCCCATAGCAAAAGTTTGTAAGGGCCCCCTATTTAGCAACTGATGGTGATAAATGTATGTAAAACATATACTTAGACAGCAAAGATGGGCCCCCTTCAGCTTTGGGCCCCATAGCAGCTGCACCCCTTGCGCCTATGGTAGTTACGCCTTTGCAAGATGCTTAAAATACACCTTTTACTAGCATTAGTGCAGGAAAAGCACTTAACTCCGCTTCATACACTAACCTCATTGGAACTGATCTCCATAAAACCTCTAAAAAAGGAACAGTTGAGTATTTCAGATTCCCAGCAAGAAAACTGACACAATCCTCATGTACAAAATTCAGAAGTTATAGTTAGGGCTGTAACTGTGAAGGGGTAGCGTTTGTCCTCTACACACCATAAAATCATTAATATCTTTTCCTATTGTAACTACTGTACAGTACATTGAATATTTTCAGTATCTTTAACACAATGCAGTGTTACATGATCACATATTACCGATTTGTTTTTATACATAGTTGGTCCAATGGGAAAGGCAACTTTTCAAATCTTAACTTGTGTTTTAGATTGATATGTCATCGGAGGGAATAAAAGTGTCATCTCTTTTTGCCTTTTAAAGTCATAATTGATAAGTGTATTTTACATTATAAGCCTTCAGTGAAATAAGTCTCCCACATTGGAATGATATTGTATTGACATGCTGAGATTTGCATTTCATGTTGAATATTTTGCACTGATTCTATGTTCTATGAAATAAATATAATATGTGAAAGGGACTGGATACAAGACATGTAAAGGGGTTTCATTGAGCTGGGAACTGGAATGTAGTGGCAGATAATTATGTGAGCTTGAAACAAGGTAAAAAAAAATAGAAACACTAGTCTTGCCCTTAAATGAATCAGTTCTTGTGCAATGACAATCCCTAGAATCTTGCTGGTAAGAAACATTGCTTGCTGCAAAGTGTGAGCAAACCTAAACAAGGTTTTACTTAAAATGAATGAGCGCTACTAAGTAATACAATTCCATGGCAACTAGTGTTAGAGCCTATGGGGTTTATTTACGAAGATCAGAGTTTAATTGAAGATGGTATGTGTTGCTATGGTCAACCAATCAGAATCTACTTATTTATTTAGCACCTTTGACAAAATAATAGATAGGATCTGATTGGTTGCTCTTGTTTCAATAGGAATCCCATCTTCGTAAATAAACCCCTCTAACTCTCAAAAACCAACAAAATCACAGTACTATTGTATTGTAAAACAATACATGTTAGAGTAACAATATAATTAATAATAAATAAGACTTCTACTCCTAAAGAGCACACTATGGGGGAAATTTACTAATATGGGAGTTCTATTTCACATGGGATGTTGCTATGGCCCACCAATCAAATACTATCTATTCTAGAAAGTGCTAAAAATAAATAAAAAAAGTTGATTCTGATTGGTTGCCCATGGCAACATCCGTGTGAAATAGAACTCCCCATTTTAGTAAATTTCCCCCTATGAGTCTAATTTGATAACACACTTAAAAAATGCTTAATCAATAATAGTACTGCTAAATACCAATAATGATGACCCTATAATGAAAAAAAAAAACATCAACTGGGTATCTGTATCATAACAACTGCTTGATGATTTTTCATAACACTAAATTGAGTTTTCTTTGTTGTACAGTAATTGGGATGCTGGAATCTGAATAAAACCTTTCTTGGCTGTGTCTGGGAATCTCCTGGCTTGTATTTTTGTATAAGACCACTATCCATGTGAACAAGAGAGTGCTGATACAGCTTTCCATCTAAAAATGGGTGCAGGTTTTAAAGCAGCGGTTTAATAGTTTATAGTTAGCAGATAACTAAATGTTATTCAGAATGTAGTCTGTGTGGCGCTGGTCACCATTTTCCTATTCAATCTTTATTTGTGGATTACTGTGCTTAATTGATATGCAACAAAAAGAAATCCAAATGGAGTGTGTATATATATATATATATATATATATATATATATATATATACATACATACATACATACATACATACATACATACATACATACATACATACATACATACATACATACATACATATGTCAGGAAGCTGAACTAAGCAAAAATGGAGTGTTAAATGGAAGATAAATGTAAAACAAAGTATAATAGCCATTGACCTGTGCATTATAAAACATAATAAGATTGTGCTTCTAGCCTTGGCCATATTTTTTTGTTTGTTGGTCGACGTTTAGTGAGAAGGGTTGTGGGTAATGGCACAAACAAGGCTGATAGAGCTTTGGCAATACAATGAACTATTCACTTTAATATTAAATGAGCTTGGGTGTATGATAGTGTTCATGGATTTTCTTTTTCTTGAACTATAGGAGCAATGTAATGCCAATACACGCTAATGACATTACAAAATGCCACTATACACTACAAATATGCAGATTGGATATACTTGACACAACAAGTGACTAGCTTATGAAATAAACATATGACACTGCCTTACAAAAACATTACAGCAGTGACATTTTAACTAGAGACGTGCAGGTTCTGATTTACTCTGATTTCAAAGCAGGATCTTATTGGCTATCCCAGATCACATGACAGTTGTTGACAGTTGATAGCCAATAAGATCCAGCTTTGAAATCAGAGTAAATCAAAGCCTGCACATCTCTAATTTTAACGGGCTTACTCTTGAATAAAGTAATAATATAATTTTTTATATTTTTTTTAGAGGAAATGATAGTCCTATTCGTCATCCATTAACATTTGCAATACTCATCAGAAACCAAAACAAATTTTATTTCTCAGATCAATAATTTAATATCATAATTGTTCCCCCACTGGGGCATTCATAACAGTAAAAGGGGAATACAGGTTTAAGAATTTGGGACCTGATCTTCTGCACTTCTGCGGCCAAAATCCATCCATCCAGCGTAGTCTCGATCATGCATTGGGTGAAGGTGACCTTCAACATTGGACATTTCTGTGGTGTACAAAGAATGCACAACCATTATTAAAGCAATGTGCGTTTGACATTCTAGCCCATGTAAGGAATAGCACTGGTTGTGCTGCAACCATTTACATTCCATCTTACAGTACCATTATTCAGATGAAGTCCAACGTAACAAATTTTCGTATCTCACAAAGAATGGGCAGTTGTCAATAATACCAGAGAGATCTAAGTCTCATTCTAAACACGCTTGCCAGATTGATTGCATCGCAACATAAAGATTTGTTCTATTCATGTACCAGCATAATGCAGCAAAACTTGATGCATCCTAATTCATCAATAAAAAACAGCCTTATAATTATAAATAAATGTCACGATGTGTATGATTGTGTAACCCCTCCCCTCTCTAGGGTATATTAAAATAAAGTGCAGGTTTATAGAATTAGAGATGTTGCCCATAGCAAGCAATCTGATTTCTCTTTTTATCTAGCATTCTAGAAGATAAAAAATACAATCCAGTTGCTAAGGGCAACATCTCAATGCCTATAAACCCAAACTTTCGTAAATATACCCCTAGGAGCCAGGGCAGAATAACTGAATAGTATTTGGTATAATTAACCCTTTGGTATACTGTATATTCGATTGAAGCCAATCCATTTCCAATCCACACAGAATGGATCCGGCATACACTATTCAATGCAGGAGCCAAATCCGGATGTCTGAATTGGCTGCTGACTGATGCTCACCCGACCGGCGCGGGGATCGGTTGGGCGCAGCAGCAGAGGGCGGGCCAGGTGAGCTGCTCTCACCCGGTGTGGCGGATGAGTGCACAGAAGGTGGCACAGTGTGGTTACCCGGCGCGGTCTTCCCTGCCTCAATCCGACATCTTTTCATGTCGGATTGAGATTGCCGGAAACATGCCCAAAACCTTTTGGTTTGGGCTGTGTTTCCTTCAAAAGCAGGTGGATTAGCGGCTATTCAGTCAATCCACCTGTAATAAACAACTTTGTGCACAGACAAACCTTAATGGACTACATATTGGTTCATCCACTAAAGTGCCTGTACTGTATTTTTTGTTGTTGTTGTTGTTGTAGGCAAAAGGTCCACTTTATGCATACTGGCAACGCCTAAAAGTGCCCAAACAGTAGGGCGAGTCATATAGATGGTAAGCTTGTGAGTAGGGTCTTCCTGTTGGTTTGTTACTACCCAGTTTGTTTCATCACGGTTTCCAATTGTAAAATGCAATGGAATATGCTGCGCTATATAAGAAATTGAAAATAAAATAGATATGCGATTTGGTCACTTTTCATGCGATTACATGCACATCCAAATCGCATGTGATTGACATTAGGTTTGATACAATGCGTGATCCCGTGTGTATTGCATTGGCTGCAGAGGGGATGTGACAGATCGCAGCCATGCCAGGAATGCTTGGCTAGGATTGCATTCAATATATTGAATATGTCAAAAGGATATTGCGATATCAATATATTGCACGGGATCCTGCCCCATGGGGATCACATGCGACTTCTCCAAGGGGAGAAGTTGCACAAGTGTATGGAAGATTTCGATAATGAGATTTTTTACAATGAGCATTTGAAATATTTGGAGGGATTATGGGTAAATTTGTGGCTTTTGCGGTTTTGTTGCTGCACCTTACCTGCAAGCAGCTGAGGAAGAAGCTGTGATATCAGTTGCTTCTGTTCATGTGTCATTGATGCCAGGAGGTCCCGCCTGCTGACTTCAGAAGGGAAGGAGCTCTTCTGCTGGAGACCGTACCTTGCCGATTTCAGGTCTGTCATTGGTCTGCAGAGGGTGGCTATGGCAAGCATTGCTAGCAGCACACTGACACAAACTTTTCTGTCCATCTCTGTAATACAAGCATGTTCCAGTTTAAAAGACCAGTTTATAAATTACAGTAGCTCTGTAAAATACGACCTTCCTACTGAATGTTTGAGGTTTTTTAAATTTTACCTTCACATGGCATTGGCAATGAATACTGATTACTGCTGACTAGGGGTCAGATGCACTAAGCTTCAAAAGTGATAAAATGGAGAGTGATAACAATCAGCTCCTACCTGCCATGTCACAGACTGTGTTTGAAAAATGTCAGGCAGGAGCTGATTGGTTGGTTGTTTATCACTCTCCATTTTATAAATTTTGGAGCTTAGTGCATCTGACCCAATGTCTGTAAAATATTGGTAAAGTGATGGTTTGTTAGAGTACCTATTACTCACACAATGGGGTGTATACAGAAATGGTGTGTGCGACAACTAAAACAGCAAGGCTCGCGGCTAAATGCAGCAGGCTTCCTGCATTAGCCGCAAGCAGCGCTGTTTGGGGGAATCCTCGTTATCAGAGAATTTCCCAGAGCGCTGAATAAGGTGAGTAGCCGGCGCGGGGGTTAAAAACGACAATTTAATACGGGCCAATGAATGGCTCACCTACTCATACAATTAATATTATAGTCCAATCCATGCACAGAGTTGTAGGATTTAGGGATACATTTACTAAGTTGGGAGTTCTATTGAAGATGGGATGTTGTCCAAAGCAACAAATCGGATTATATTATCTTTTAGAAGGTGCTAAATTAGAAGTAGAATTTGATTGCTATTGGCTACATCCCATCTACAATAGAACTCCCATCTTAGTCAATTTACCCCTTAGAATGCAAATTTGATCTACATTTTGAGCCCACTGGTAACTCCAGCTGTTGTTGAACTACACATCCCAGCATTCCCTGCTACAGTTTTACTATTTGAAAATGCTAAAACTGAGGCAGGGCATGCTGGGATGTGTCGTTCAACAACAGCTGGAGTGTCAAGGTTCGCCATCTCTGGGCTAGACAATAAAAGGTTTAAATCCCCTATTGTAAAGCGCAACAGAATTTGCTGTGCTATATAAGGAACTGTAAATAAATAAAGGTGTAAATTGTGAGTATTAACATCCTTATTTTGTTACTATCCATTATATTTATTTACTCAGTAATGGAAATATTTCAGACATTTTAAAAACCCAAATTAAATAAAATGTAGTATTTGCTTTTTGAGTGTTAAAAAAAGTTACAGGGGTTAACAATTCTAACTGACTTATTAGTGACCGACAAATTACTGAGAAAAATAATTTAATTAAAAAAATTCTCAAATTTGATCTTCAATATTATAGCAAAGTTTATCTAGAGGAGACAAAGACATTCACACAGCAGAGGAGAGACTGGAAGATATTTCTCACACTATTTATCAAAGCACTGAGACAGATAACGTGGACGGAAATAAAGCCTTAACCAAACAGCCCCTAACTGTCATTTTTAAAACAGCCTGTAACATGAGAGCTAGAAGCTGATTGGTTAGCGCTTTATCTCTCTCCACTCTTTCGTTCCATGCTTTGATAATTACTTCCCTTAATATTTACAAGAAATGAGACAATTAAAAAAATAACATTTGTCTAGGGAAACAAAATTATGCAGATGGGCCTTGGAGAGAGAAACGGCAAGTTCTCCTAAAATGATGTTTATTGAAAGAAAGCAGATAACTTTTCCCAGCAGATACAACTATAAACTATACAATCATGTACCGGAAGTAATTTGCTCAACCAGTAATTGAATTGGAAGTCATCAAGTCCCCACACCTTTTAATAATGTAATTAAAAAATATATGAGGCAGTAATAGTATTGTAGACTTGCAAGAAAACATTTTTTCCATGTAAAGTGGTTTTATGTTAAATTAAATACCTTTCCTTCAAAAGTTGATGAAAAAGAATGAACATATACAGCAAAGTATAACATTGTCTACTAAGAAAGAAAAAGCTCTTCATCGCCCTCCCTGTGTGTGCCTCACCTGTGGTGATCCTGCTTCTGTGTCGGACAGTTGGGCAAGAGATGTCTCTGTCTTTCTGCAGCTTTGCAGCATCTTTTTATCTGGGCACTGGAGACTGTCTCCTCCCACCTATAGCCATTACTCTCCTGTGCCCTTCTCCTAATGATGTCAGTGCACCCTCTGCCCTAAGAGAGATGGAGATTAACTATTTGTCAAGAGGATCACATAACGCAATAGAAGATGTACAAATATAGCTGAACAAATCAGTTTGATTACCTGACACTTGGATACCAGACCTGTTCACATTTGTGGACAATTTCAGATTCATTTTCTGTCATGTCATGACGTTTCCAAGACAAACTTCTCCAGGTTCAGGTTTAGAAAAGTTGAAATAAAGTAATTTTTTTTAAAATATTTGAGCTTTATAAAGGTTTGTCTGCACTCAGGACAGGGGGCTCACCATTATATTTATAGAGGCACAAAAATGTACCCCTGTGGTTAAAAAGAGGAGTTTTGAATTGAGTGCACCAGAACATTTGGATTTTTTTTTTATGTCTGCTAGAAAAAGTACAGTTCAATATAACATATACTGTATCTGAGTGAAGGTGGAAATATCATATGTTTTTGGGAGAATAATTATACTCTCCCATTCAGAAACTGTAATATTGTCCGATTCTGTATACACCACCTTCATCTGTTTGTTCTGTGTAACCCATCCCTCTAATTCTATTCTATTCTTTCATTTGAAATCAGGAAATAAATAGTGAGGCAAAAGAAGAACTCCCAGATTTTAAATGTTAACAAAAAAGTCCATGGTAAATGCTATTTAGAATGTTAGTACATATACTAAAAGGGCAGGGGCTATTATAATTATTTTCAATTGGTTTAGAATAGATCATAATTTCTTGGCGTATAGCAGCCTTTAGTTCATTAATGGTTCTTGTTCAATGTTTATAGACCTCAGATTTCAGATGGCATCACTCCCCCTCTCTCTTTGCCCTAGGGCCACTGAGCTCCCATTACCCAGAGGTCTACAAAACCTTTCTCTAGGGCAGGGCTGGGCATTAAACAGCCCACCAGCTGTTGATGAACTACACATCCCAACATGCCTTGCCTTAGTTTAGCTATTTGGCCATGCTGAAACCGATGCAAGGCATGCTGGGATGTGCAGTTCATCAACAGCTGGAGGGCTGCTTATTGCCCACCCTTGCTCTGGGGCAGGCATTCCCAACCACTGTCCTCAAGGAACACCAACAGTGCAGGTTTTAGTGATGTCCAGGCTTCAGCACAGATAAATTAATCAGAATCACTCAGGTACTAATTAAGTCACCTGTGCTCAAGCCTGGATATCACTAAAACCTGTACTGTTGTTGTGCCTTGAGGACCGTGGTTGGGAATGCCTGCTCTAGGGCATGGGTGTCCAAATCGGTCCTCAAGATCTACCAATAGTTCATGATTTCTGCACCACATGTCTGAAAACATGACAGTAATGACTACTCCGGTGCACCAACTAGGTGCTCTGGAAAACATGATCTGTTGGTAGATATCGAGGAATGTTTTGGCCAACCCTGCTCTAGGGCATACATTTTCAGTTCTTCCTTAAAATGTGGTGAAAAAGAGGGAAAGAAGAGGTAGATTAATCCCTTTTTCCAAAAGAATGTGCATTCGCATCCTATAGATCTGACCGTGATAGTACTTAACTGACACCTTCAGCCTTTAAAGTACAAGGTGATTCCTGCTGAGACATAAAGCGCCCTTTTTACGTCTCATAAAGCACAAGGCGTCTTGGATAGCTGTGTAGGTTTTCCATATCATGAAATAGGCTTTAAATTACCATCCAGTCTTCACTGTTTATATATGCATAGATGACTGGCATGACAAATGCCATACACTCCATTGAGACCACAGTTTACCTATTGGTTCTCACTGTGGCAGCAGGAAGCTCTGGAATACATTTCATCATATGGGGTCTTGTGCGGCTGTGTATCCCCGTCTCTCACTCATTGTCCTCTCTCTCATTCACTTTCCCCTCACCAACCCCATCTCTCTTTCCCCCTCTGCCTCTTTGCTCCCCCTCTTTCTCTCTTCCCCCTCTCTCACCCCATCTCCCCCCTCTGTCACATTCACTCTCCATCTCTTTCTTCCCTCCCCCCTCTCTCTCTCTCTCTGTCCTTCACTCATTGCCCCTTTTCACCTTTCCTCCTCTCACACCCTCTAACTCTCCCCTCTCACCCACCACATCTCTCTCTTACCCCTTCTACCTCCTTGCTCCCACTCTCTCTCCCTCTACCTTTTTCCTAATTACCCCTCTCAACCCCTGTCTCCCCCCCTTTTCACACTCACTCCCCCTCGCTCTTCCCTCTCTGTCCCCTTTCTCTGTCTCTCACTCACTCCACTCTCTTCTCTCTCTCTCTCTCTCACTCATTGTCCCCTCTCACCTGCCTTCCTCCCACACCCACTCGCACTCTCCTCTCACCCATACTATATTTCTCTTGCCACTTCTAACTCCTTGCTCCCCCTCTCTTTTTCTTTTAGACTGGGTGGTGATGCATGCTGAATTAGGCCCATAGTATGGAATAGCTAAGCAGAAGAAACTTGAATCACCCAATTTGTGGGAAATTTTGTTTTACCCTGGACCAATATGGCTGCTAATGCTACTACTAAGCATGTGTGGAGTCATGTGGGGCTCTAGGCAAACTGCATCAAACATCACATTTTGCTTGCAATGCATCCTGCCGCTCTTCGCAGCTATAATGGCATTTACTTATATTATGTGCTTGAAGAAAATCTAAACTCACAGCTCTTTCGGTAAGAGCTGTCCTTTTTGATGAAAGGAGTTCTGAGTTTTCTAGTACCTCAGGGGTGCTGAGAAGGATCCAATTGGATTTGTCTCAGCAGGGCAATACAAAACAAACCCATGCTGTAGGCTTCTATAGGGGATTGGCCACCATATGCAAGCCGTTGAATATATCACATTCTGGGGCTTGGTGTATATGTGGGAAGCGGCCAAACCACAGCAAATGACAAGGTCACATTTTCAGCTTGATGCTGTTAGAATAGCACAGTTTGACAGTAGTCTTTCATTTAGCTTCGTGAGAGCTGCAATTACCTGCAATATAACCTCTGTTCCAGAATCAAATCAAATAAGAAATAGGAGCTTTGACAATACTATAAGCTGTGTTAATGTTCATAGGAATCAGTGCCGTCTTTCCCATTGGGCTTAATGGGCAGATGCCCAGGGGACCAAGGATTCTAGGGGCCCACCCCAATGGAGAAGACGGCACTGCCCCGGGGAGCTGCTGGGGTGGCTGGAAGCTGGTAGCGCTATTTGCTGGGCGGGAAGTGCTGCTGATTTTGAAAAGACTAGATAGGCTCCCAGTCAATCAGCGTCCAGCCAGTCTTTTCAAAATCAGCAGCGCTTCTCACCCACCTCCTGGCAAATAGTGCTACAAGCTCCCAGCCGCCACTGGCCACATCCTTGCTGCCTGGACACCACCACTGCAAATCATTTTTCACAGTGGCCCGCTCTAATGTTAAGACGGCCCTGGTAGAAAAGTGTACAATACTGTATGTTGTACATATATTGAATGTTGTCTTGGGGCTGGTTAGAAACAGTTGATAGGGATTTTTATATTTGAAATGTTAATGCACACACCAATGTATAAGAGGAGCATGCATTCAATTCCTATATAATTGAATGCATGCTCCTCTTATGATGGTCATGACTGCACTGGTGACATGGCTTTGAAACCCCATTTAAGATCACCTTGCCTGGTGGCTGCAGTTTGTAAATGTTATCTAGGTGTGGATTATTAGATAGATAGGAATTAGGTTGACAGTCATTAGGTCGACCACTATTTAAATGTTGACACAAGAAAAAGGTTGACCTGCAATAGGCCGATGGGGAAAATGACCGACACGTGAAAAGGTTGACATGCATCTGTCGACATGGACCCCCAATTAGTGTAACGTGTACCCTCAGATGGCTCACTTTGCTCACCATGCTTCGGGAATGGTGCCACGCTTCGATCAGCCCACTTTATGATCCACGTGGACTAGAATTGGAATTGATGGAAGTATGAACAAGCTATCTGAGTGAAAAAAATTACGAAAAACTAATGTAGACCATTCCAAGTGTTGACATGTTGACGTTTTGTCAATGTCATCCTATTGCCTTACGAACAATAGTGGTCAACCTTTTGACTGACAAACTAGTTACTGTTCACCTATCAACTGGAACCATTTCTATCCTTAGACCCATCATATCATTGATTATATAGAGGTTCCTGTAATAACTTAGCTAGTATAGATTCTCTATATTTATGACAAACAAGAAAGGTACCAAAAAAGGAGTACGGTACATTTCTAGTAACTCTCACATACTTATCGCAAGCATGGTGGTTCTCTTGGCATCCAGATGGACACTGATAAAAGGTCAACACAACCAAAAGGTTGACATGGAAAAGATCAATATGAGTTTTAAGTAATTTTTTCAGTTTCCAAAACGTTTTCATACATTACGATCCACATGGACTCCAACTGCGCATGGTAAAGTGTGCCCGAAGCATTGCGAGCAAAGCTAACCATGGGCCTTATTCTAGTTCACTCTTTCTGACAAAATCCTTCTTAGATGGACAAAACCATGTGCACTGCAGGGGGGCAGATGTTACTTGTGCAGAGAGAGCTAGATTTGGGTGGGGCTTTACTTCAAAGTGAGATCTATATTGCAGTGTAAAAACTAAAGCAGCCAGTATTTACCCTGCACAGAAACTAAATAACTCACCCAAATCTAACTCTCTCTGCAAATTTTACATCTACCCCCCTGCAGTGCACATGGTTTTGTCCATCTAAGAAGGATTTTGTCAGAAAGAGTGAACTAGAATAAGGCCCTATGTGAGAATGATTGTGGGAGGTGCGTGCATGGTGTCACCCCCCACAACCCGCTAGTTATGCAACTGCTGCTTACTTGGTCCCCTGTCAATGACCGGTAGGCACTAAGCATTTCTAGGTATATAATCTTATTAAGTTCAGGGGGTTCTTAGATCTTTTTGCATTGGATCCATTAATCCCTGTACATTTAACATACAAGAAAAAAGTAATGTTTTTAAAACTCATATTCATTATTGTTTGCCTTAGATTTGATGTGGTTATCTAACATGTATGTACAGCATGTTGTTACCATTAACCCTTGACTTCATAATTACATCATAGTTAAGAGGTGCCAGTTTCATAATACTACTTCCGTCACTCATGCGGACTGAAAGCTTTGGGTCAAGTTGTTTCTCTATAGCTAGTATCCAGCATTTAAGGACAGTCTGCTGTCACACTGCTCAATCACTGCTCTGATATGATTATTTCTGCTACAAACAGATGGTCATGTTGTGTGTCTTATAAAAATATGTATTATAGTGTGTAAAGCCTTATAGGGTTAATCAATTACATCTGCAGGTAGTCATTTATGAATTAACCAGATGATTAGCATATGTATGAACTTCAGATAAATCATATTTTTTTTGAGGCATTTGAATGGATCTATTTAAACAAGTATTATATGGGTTGGTTTCGATATTCTGGCACTCAGGATCCCAACAGTCAGAATACTGACAACAATGTCAGTCCAACAGTCAAACGAGCCCTGCAGATCTGCAAAAAAATCCAGATAACATTTGTTGCAGATCTGCACATGCAACCACAGTCCAAGGTGTGATGGGGGAGGCGATGAATCGATGGGGGTGTTTAACATTTAAGAGGGGGGGCGCATTACATCACACTCAGCCACTGAAACCCCAAACATGGTCAGCCTGCATCAAGGTACAGTAGTCTGGTAATGTGCAAACACTTCCCGTGTGGCAAAGTGCTCGCACAATAGCGATGTGCCTGCAGGGAGGGACCCGGTGAGTATTTGGCCTAGCCCTGTGCTGTTTGGCTCCCTGCTGTAATTTTTGTGAACTTTCTCAAAAATACAACTTATTTTGAATCAGGCCCTTTGTTAAGTATTTTAACCCCAACCTTAATCTTAACTCACCCACCCCTTCTGCGGCCTAACTCTAACCATCCTCCCTCTGCAGCCTAATCCTAGCACTCCATCTAGTGCCTAACCCCAGTATGTAGGGAGCCATTGGGATTTTGATCGCCGAGATTTCAGTATTGGCATTCTGACCATCCCCATTATATACCAATATCAAAAGCGAAATTTTTTTAACTAATAAATATATGTTCCATTTATATTTATTAAACTTTGTTTCTTCAGGTTTGTTATCGAACCATTTAGAAAGCACTTGTAGTGCAATCAACCGCCACACTGTTTGTGGTGGTAGATTATACTACAAGTTTGTATGGTGGGTACGTATAGAGGTTAATAATGAGTGAAGGGGTTAATGGCATGCCTATCATGTCTGGTGTGTGTCACTCCTGTGCAGGATATTGATTGGCTCCCATATCTGTACAGAGTGATCAATAAGCAGGTCTGTTATCAGTTCTTAGTCATCTGAGATCATGTGTAAGAAAGAAATTGCAGTTTGAAAAGGTCTCCAGGAGAATTAAAAATGTATCTGTATAAATGGAGCTTTTCCTGGCACATAGACCTTTAGTCGTCGCCTTTCTGTTTGGCTGAAATTGTTAAAGCATGAGGAAATGATGCTACTACCACTGATGGGAAATGAAGAGGCAGATGCACATTGAGGGGTTTATTTACTAAGATGGGAATTATATTGAGGATGGGATGTGGCTCATAGCAACCAATAAGAATATACTTCTTATTCATGTAGTACTGTCTAGAAGATAATAGAATCTTATTGGTTACCCATAGCAACATTCCATCTTAAACAGAACTCCAACCTTAAGGGCCCTACATACGCAGAGATTTGTGCCAGAGATTCATAACGGGAGATTCAGCATAGGAGATTTCAAAACTGTCACAGAAAGTGACGTAAAAAACTGCACTTCATTACAAAAATAATGTTATATGGTATAGACATCTACCACATAAATAATGTATTCTTTAATATTATACCCCTTTCAGACAGAAAAAAAGACTCGGGAATTTCCCTGCTCTTGCCGCGTCAACCCGGGATTTTCTTCTGTCTGAAAGGGTCAACACGGGTCTAAAGTTCCGGGACTTCGACCCAGGTATTTACCTGGGTTTTTCCCGTGTCAGACACGTGTTTGCGGCTGTGTGAAAGGCTCCGACCCGTGTTTTTCTCCCGACTATTGAAAAATCATGCTGATGTGCAGCATGGCGCTGCGTGATTGGCTGATCTTTTCAGCTTCCCTGATTGGCTGAGCAGGCGTGGCAGTGGCGTGCAGCGCAGCACTAAATGGCCATGGCGCATTGGAAAGATGAGGAGATCCGTGAGCTGCTTAATGTCAGAGGGGAGGAAGAAATCCGAAAACAGATTACTGGCACAGTGAAGGACGCTGTAGTCTACACTAATATTGCCAAGATCCTCACTTCAAGGGGCATTGTGCGTACCCAGCAACAGGTGGTCAACAAACTAAAAGCTCTGCGCAGGTATTACAACAAAGTTTGTGACAACAACAGGAGGAAAAGTGGTGCTGGGAGGATGGAATGGGTTTACTTAGACCAATGTAACAAGGTCTTTGGCAATTCTGCCCTGGTGAACCCTGTTGCCATATCATCATCCAGTGCAGCTTCATCACGGAGCATAACTCCAGAATGCAGCCCATCTTGCCCACCTATAATGGAGTTGGAAGACAGCATAGACAACAGCATCCCTGATCCTATTGCTGCCATGGAGGACCCAATTGATCCAATAGAGGCTGAGGTTGAGGACAGTGGAGCCAGCACCATTACTCCATCTGGGACACCAACTCCAGCAAAGACTGAGACCCCGACGTTGCATCGTAACAGTAAGTTTTTCAAGTACTGTTTGTGTATCTATTTTAATTGATGTACAGGGGGACTATAGGTATCAGCAGGCCTTTAATGCCCCACATGCTGGTACCTGTGGTTTTCCCAAGTATCAGCATGGGTTGCAGGCTTGCTGGGACCTGTAGTCCCACTGTAACACAGGTAACAACCCCGCACCCACTACTACAGCACAGGTGTGGTGTGCCCTGGAGAGGGGGGACCCCTTCATTTGGGTGTCCCTACCTCCCCAAGACCTCCCGACCCCTCTCAAGTATTTTGGGAACCAGTGTAGGCTATATATATATATATATATATATATATATATATATATATATATATATATATATATATAATTATTATTATTATTATAATTTTATTTATAAGGCGCCACAAGTGTTTCGCAGCGCCGTACAAAGGAACAATACAGGGAGACAAAGCTTGGCATAACATTGAATAAATAACAAGAATACAGTACAAATAAAGAGCGCCACAGTTCAATACACATTACAGCTTGGATATAAGTACTGAGGACTCAATCAACATACAACTATAGGCTAGATGCCAATGATGGAGATGAGTATGCGGACAAAGATGGTCACTGAGTGTTGGAGTATAGGAGAGCTGTGAGTGACATGTGAAGAGAAGAGGGCTTTGACAACAGGAGGGAAGAGGGCCCTACTCGGAGGAGCTTACAATCTAGTAGGAAGGGGAGACAGACAGATTACAAGAGGTGCAAGCAAGTGGGTGGTGGTTAGATAGCAGGATGTAAACAGGCAAGGGGTCGGAGAACCATCTGGTTTTATATATATATATATATATATATATATATATATATATACATACTGACATGGCTGCTATTCGATTGTAATGTTTTTTCCTTTATTTTTAGTATTTGATGTACCTGCAAGGAAGAAAAAAACGTCAAAGATGGAGCTTGCTACGTGCTCAATGTCAAGAATCCTGGTAGATCATCTCCGAGAATCTGATCTTGAATTTCAAACTCAAGAGGATGCCCGACTGCAGCGCTTCTTTGACAATGAGAGACAGTTGCAAGATTCCTTTCTCACACAGTTGGTGGGTCTGAACGAATGCATAGCGCGTGAAAATCGAGATGCACAGATGACCTTCCTTAACAACATGGTGTCTATATTACAGAATCCGCACCCTTACAAGATGTGTAGTCCGTACGCTGAGAGTGATTATTGTAATCCACCACACAGAGGCCATACATTTATGCCTTCAAACTCAAGCCAAACTACTGTGCAGGGCCAAGGGCGTAGTTATACTGAAGACATGGGCAATCATTTTTCACATGCCACACAGCCAAGTAGGCCACATGCCAATACCAGTCCACAGGAGACAGTGCATGATAGTGTCAATGGCACAGGATATAGTAGGCAATATGGCAATGTGAAAAATTATGCCGATGATTCAGTGAATGGCACTAATCATAACACTCCGGTTAGCACTGTAATCAGCACTGCCTACAGGCACTTGTAGTAATGTTGCTATATGGTCGTTCTTTTTATATTTTTCTGGGCTCGTTCAATTTTTCTTGCTTAACAAGTGGCACTTACAAGGCCCGTCAAATGCTGTGTTCCATTTTAATGTACACAGTACAGTATGTGTTGTTCTTTAGTTTATGAGCCTCAAAAAAGCTCATTTGGTTCTTTCATTTTCAGTTTGGAGCTGCATTAAAGTTCTCAAACTTTTTTTTTTATATATGTGTACCAATAGAGTATACTCTAGATATGTGGCTGAACATAATCTATAATGTGTAGACAGTATGCCTTCTTCTTTATCTTTAAGGCAAAAAAAACATTCCCTGTTTGGGGCTTCTATTTATATATTAATATTTTTTTGGGGTGTACTAAGGGCTATTTTACACACTCTGGCTCCTGTCAGATGGCGAAACCCCGCATGGCCAGGAAGCTGTGCCGCACACCGTAGTTAATAATGGGCACAGATGTCTCCATTCACCCGGGCCGCCTGGTTTCAGCCGGATCCCACCATTGTAAACTGCTGTGTGCGGCACAGATTCCTGGCCGTGCGGGGTTTCACTGACCGGCAGGAGCCGGAGTGTTTCAAATTGTCCTACAGGTACCAAAAATTGCAAATACAAGTGTTTAACAATATACAGTAAGTGCCGGATGAAAAGGTGTGGCTGCTGGACAGTCAGACTAGGTGTGTCTCCCCTATACAATAACAGCTTGGATGGCAGCACAACCTATTCACCCACCACTGATAGTAGACCTATGCTAAATACATATTCTACCTCGTGTTGCAATAGTTCAAAGTTGTTTCAGTGCTGTAAGGGTATTTATGACCACTAAAGATTTATTTATATTTGAAAACATTTTATATTTAAAGTGAACTAACAAGCATAAAACATATTTTGTGAAAAATAAAACAAGTTCTTTCAAACATACAACCAATGTGTCCTTCTACTTCTACTGTGTCATACTCTGTAAGTTAATAGTGAGGGTGTTACGGATAACCTCAGCAGTGGAACAACTTGTCTCACCCTCGTACCCTGCTGATTCGACAGGTGTATCAGCCATTTCATAGTCCACCACATTCCACTCAGGTAAAAAGTTCTCTTTCTGTAGCTCACACACATTGTGCAGAATGCAGCAAGCTGCGACCACATCTGGAACCAGGGTAATGGCAATGTCATTCCTCTTGAGTAGACACCGCCATCACCCCTTTAGTCTTCCAAAGGCGTTTTCCACCACCATTCGAGCCAAGCTCAGAGTGTAGGTGTAGTGGACTTGGTCAGGAGACAGTGGGGTATGTTGCGTGAAGCCCTTCATAAGCCAATGCCTCAAAGGGTATGCCGCATCTCCAATAATATGGACTGGGATCTCCATCCCAGATACAAACTTTGACCACTGTAACGGTAAAAAAAACCATTAGAATTGTATAGGTGGCAAGTGTATGTTGGTTTACTTGTGTCTCTATCTACTGTTTATTACATGTGAATGGCAGTGGTTAAAGAACACATTTTAAAAAATAGACAAAGTTACCTCTCTAGGGAACAACCAGCCACCTCTCTTCTCCTCCGCGATCTGGAACAAGTCCGAATTGGCAAGTACCCGTGAGTCATGAGCATGACCAGGCCAGCCAATGTAGACATCTGTGAAACTGAACAGAAAATGTATTTGTGTTTAACAATATACAGTGCGGCCCAATCCTATCACTCACATGTAAATACTGCATACTGTACTACTTACCAATACTTATGGTCCACCACAGCCTGCAAGATGATGGAGTGCCAACCTTTACGGTTATGGTAATCTGCTGGGTTATCTGGGGGTGCATTAATGGGTATGTGTGTCCCATCGATGGCTCCAGCACACTGCGGATAGCCTCTTCGCAGAAAGCCTGGTATGGTCTCATCCAGTCGGTCGCCTTGTGGTAAGCAGGTAGCTCGTGACATCCGAAAATGTGCCAGCCACTGCTCAGGTGCAAAAGCTTCCACAGTCTCCCAGAAAGCTTCTCCGTGCCTGCGGTCTCTGGCCCACAACGACCAGTTTGAGGCACTTGTAGACTTCAGGATAGAGGTAACACTGGACAAAATCAGTGCTCTCCTCCGGTGCAAATACCTGCGTCGAGTGGAAGCCCTCTCCACCAAAAATTGTGCCTTCCTCCTCCTGGCATAACACTGTGCCAAGTAGCACAGTGTAAGCATCTGCATAATGCTCTGATTTGCTGTAAGCAGCAAAACACACAGAGCACTCATGACCTCCAGGTTCTGCAACTTGTCAGCCATGTTTAATGCAATGCAGTGAGCAGACACCTCCCACTTTTCATGATCTCATCTCTGTGTGCCTTTAAAACTGTCCTTTTCTTATGACACACAGAGTTTTGCAGTAAAAATCTGGCTTCTGTGTGAAAGGGGTCGACATGGGAAATACCCGGGTTTTTGCTCCTGTGTGAAAGGGTGTCAGCCCCTTGCTGCCTAGTTGTACCCGTGTTTTTGTATCCGTGAAATACCTGGGTTTTTGGGATTTTTCTGTCTGAAAGCATTCATCTGCTTCTAGGTGTCCTCACATTGCGGGAACTTCTAATTCCCCATCATCTGTCTACATGTTGCATTCAGCTGGGAATGATACTTTCCGATCACTTCCCTGTATAACGCGTTGCTCCCTACACTTACCCTAATATAACACGCTGTCCCGCACACATCCCTATAAAAAGCACTCAATCCCATCCTATAACCACTCCTATACAGCACAGAGTACAGAGGTCTATGCTATAGCTCCCCTGGGAAACTTCTTCTTCTGCCCATTATAGTGATCCCACCAGATATTAATTAGTATGCATGTCGGGTGCTTAGGCCCCTATAAGTGCTGTGTATTAGTGAAGGGCCCCCTAAAACTGCCAATATTCAATTGTTTTGCCAATGAGGGCAAGTGCCCTGGATGATCCCTATTTTTACTTGCACACACTTCTGGTGGAAAGCGATAACTTTGGATGCTGCTGGCTAGGGACAGAGGAATATGGCATGCATCTCCCCCCAATCGTTGGTGGCACAGTGTTAAAAAAAAATGTATATACTTACCAACTCCGAGTCCGGAGTCTTCCAGCATCGTGTCCTCTCACTGCAGCTTCCATCTGACTGCAGAGGGCGGGAGCGGCACTCGGCAGGTCCAGGAAGCATCTCTTCAGCTGGGCTCCGGCGGCAGCAGCAAGGCCTCCAGGTCAGCGGCAGCGGGGCTTCCAGGCGGCGGCAGCGGTGCTTCCAGGTCAGTGGCAGCGGGACTTCTTCTAGGCGGTGTGCTCCGGCGTGACAGTCGCTCAGATGGCCTTGCTCATCCCCGCGCCACACATGCGGGAGATGAGCAGGAGCTTCTGAGCGACTGTAATAAATTGACTGACCGGGCCGTTCTGAATCTTGTGCAGATTCAGAACGGCGGGGGCATGCAAGTAAATCGTTGTGTGGGCTACACACACAGCGATTTACATGCATTTTCAGGCATTTTCTGAGCGATTTAGTAAAATCGCTCAGAAAATGCCTGCAAATTGTGCTGTGTGTGGGGCCCATTAGTAAATAAATCCCTTGAGTTATTCAGTCCTGATCACAGTACAAATTTGTTGTCAAAATGGGTAAACCATGCTGCACTGCAGGTGGGGCAGATGTAACATATGCAAAGAGAGTAAGATTTTGGTGAGTTATTTTGTATCTGTGCAGGGTAAATGCTGGTTGCCTTATTCTTACACTGCAGTTTATATTTCAGCTTGAACACACCTCACCCATATATAATGCTCCCTGCATATGTTACATTTGCCCCAACTGCAGTGCACATGGTTTTGACCATTTTAAAAACAAATTTGCCCAGTGATTAAGTGTGAATTAGGCTCTGAGTTGTTCAGTATGTACAGAAGTATGTGCTCATGCAGGTATGAATGTGCTCATGCCACCCATTTGTATTCGTATGGGTGGATAGTGGCTATAATGGGGCAAATGTAAAGTACTACCAGGGTTGCAGACTTTCTGGCTGCCCTCTCCGGAAGAGGGCAGCCAGTTCAGTGAGGCAGGGGGGACGAGGCCGCCAATGGGATGGGGGTGTGGCTCCCTCTCCTGAGGCTGCTCCCACTCTCTATGGTGCGCTGCTGCTGCATTATACAAAGCTGCAGCAGTGCTACCACATCAGTCAGAGACACCCGCCCTGCCACTTTGTGACTTGTGCATGCTCAGTCACAGTTTATTGCAGGGCAGCTACACCAGGAGGATCCGATGAAATCTCTGAAGACCAGGAGAAATACTTAAAAGCAGGAGACTCATTTTGATATGGTTTTAGAATATGCTGGTGCTAGGTAAATGTTACAAAACATCTCTGTATGAAATCTATTTTCATTATGATCCAATCGATGTACAGCAAATATGCTTTATAAACAAAGAGCATTCTGGGACAGCAACAGAGAGTGGGACTGGTATAGGGTACCGACAGTCGGGATCCCGACAGTCATTAGCCACGCTGCGGGCACAGTGGCTCGCTATACTCGCCACCTATTCTATTCTCCCTCTATGGGGGTCGTGGACCCCCATGAGGAGGAATAGCTGGTGGCCATAGGGCAACCGTCTGTGAGTTTTGACAGTCAGGATCCCGTCGTAAATGACTGTTGGGAACCCGACTTTCGGGATCACGTCCGGCACCCATGGGACTTTTATGGGCCTAGATGGGCCAAGTGGTTCTTACCTGCCATCAAATTCTATGTTTCTATATTACCTGGGCCTGAATTTGTTGAAGGGGCCCAGGTCAGCAGCTGAACGGGATATCCCCCACCTTGTAGCTTGCAGCACTGCTGAGGCGGACGAATGTATATTTTTCTACATTTTTGGGAGGGCTTGACCAGGCATTCCGTATTTGGACATATCCGGCAATACCTGGGCCCATGTCTGCTCTTGGCAGCCCTGAGAATATCAATACATGCAATCAATGTGCTGATGACAAGACATCCGACCCATTTGCTTAGATTAGTGACATCACTGAAGCATAAAACAAAATCTCTCTGTGAGAAATTGTACATTTTATTTTTTGCTTTGAAATTCCATCTTCTATTTAAGAATAAAAAATATTTTACATTGTTTTTGTTATTATGTTAATCAAGTACATAGGCCTTGCAATTTGTTTAGTTCTAAACAGTACTCAGCAGTAGACATTTAGTATGACATTTGTTGAAGACATTAATAAAAATCAAATATGCAAGTAAAAATCTGCCTGAAGGATAGGCAATATTTCCATGGTGTTGAGGTATAGAATGTGTTAAATTAGGTCACTTATATCTGTACGTTAAGCAGAGATTGATAGTTAATTAGTAAGGAGAAATGCAAGATTGATGGTGCTCTAGAGCAAGGCCACAGATGCAATGGATTGGTGGAAGGAAAGTAATGAGATTTTGGAGACGCTTTGTATTACATTCCAAAGATAATGGAAACTGCTGTGCACTGGAGAGGAGATCAATGTCTTGTTTACTGGTAAACTGGACCCGCATCATTCATCATCCAGCTTGTCATACGCAGTGAGCAGTTTTATTGGCATATACCAGACGGTAACAGGAAGACAGTGCAATGACTAGATAATTGCCAAGTCTGATCTCAAGTGGTTATATTGTATCATGTACTTCACATATGAATGGGGGGCCTAAATAATATGTTACATTCTTGCAATAAAGATCCCAAGGCAAATAGCCATGCTGGATAACTATAAGTAGCATATAAATAGATGGCCATGGATATTAATGACTGACTATTCAGTTTAAATAACACACAGAACAGTACAACTTATCAACAGCCTGGAATGTAGTGATTGATGAAACAATAACAGTGGTTTTATAGCGGTAGAGACATTTTGGAGAAGAACATTTAGGGCCTTATTCTGCTTGTTGCGGTAATTTCTGAATTCTTTCGGAGGACGCTTTTTAGCCGTCTGTGCATGCGTAGGCAACGCTATGCGCATGTGCCATGCATGGTCTCCGTACTCGTTCTCACTAATACCGTACAGAAATGTCCACCGAATTGACTCGGGAAATATGGGCGTTTTTGGGCGTCATTCGGACTTACACAAGGGCGTGGTTTCAAAGTGGGAAAAACTGGGCGTAAATATGGGCGTACACGAGGGAGTGCACGAACTCTGGTAGGCGTGCATTCGGACAGCACACCGACTGCAAACGAACCAACACGCATGAAATATGCGGTCTTCATAAGCAAGTTTCACTTTGCGGAGACCACTTTTTCATGTGCTAGGCATTCGGTTCGCCCAATTAGTACGCCCGCACCTGAAGCACTGTCAGCTGAACACAAAACAATCCACTCCTCTACTCATTACTCATTAATTACACTCTTTTCATTGCTTTAATTGGAAGCACTGCTGACTAAAGGGACCATTACTTAAAGGGGTAACAATGATTGAATAGCACTTCACATGATGTAAGGGTTAATGTAAAGTGGTAGTAATGTGTTTAAGTATCAAATAGGATTTAATTGATTACAATTACAAACAATCCCTTTTTTATGAGGTAGCCTAATTGCAAAAGTGTGTCATGTGACAGATTTATGAGTTCAGATAATAGTCGTGAGTTTTGCAGAAATACACCGCATTGGTGCGTACGGCCAGCTTCCCGTCCGTTCTGACGCTGTAAGACCGTGCAGAATCTTTGTGTGGCCACCGCACACGCACGGTTTGGATGGTTTCCAAAAACACACCCTCTTCTTAGAGAGCGAGTCCATCCGAATGCGGAGGACCTGTGGGTGTTTGTTCTTACAATGTCCGCACAGTTACGCACCAACCAGAATAACCTCCTTAGTGACAGAATACAAAACTACAGAACCAAGGGCTTTGATGTGATGCTATAGATCAGGGGTCGGGGAACTTTTTTACCTTTTACCCCAAATATATATTTAGATATGACGATTTGTACCACACACCGTGATGGTCATTATACATTTGCCACACACCGTGATGCCCATTATACATATGCCGCACACCGTCATGGCTATTATACATAGGCACACCTCCCAACATGACCCATGCCAGGAGGGACACAATGCTCTGCTTCTGGACTTTCCTCTTAATGTATGATTACCATCACCTGTTTTTGATCAGGTTAACTAATAAGAAAGATACTTAACCACAGGTGATGGCAATCCTAAATTAAGAGGAAAGTCCAGGAGTGTCTCTCCTGGAGAGGGTCATGTTGGGAGGTATGCATATGCCACACACCATGATGCCCATTATACTTATGTCACACACCGTGATGGCCATTATACATATGCCACACACTGTGAGGCCCATTACAGATATGCCACATCGTGAAGGCACATTATACATATGCTACACACCATGATGCCCATTATACATATGCCACACACTGAGATGCCACATACTATGGCACATAAGTCATGCTCATTTTTAGGAGGTTCATTCTCAATGCCAAGAGTTACATGCTCGATTCCAAAGGCTTCCTGCTTGATTCCAGGGGCGTCATACTTGATGCCAAGGAGGTAGCAGTCTGACAGCCGGGTAGAGAGTGGTGGGCTGCCCGGCTGTCTTCAGAGCCAGTCCGCAGCAGCACAGCATTGAAACAGTGTGACAGCTGGGCAGAAGCGGTGTGCTGCCCGTCTGTCTTCAGAGAGAGAGTTGGTCCGCAGCAGCTCCGCATTAAAACCGTGTGACAGCCGGGCAGAAGCGGTGGGCTGCCCGGCTGTCTTGAGAGGGGGTCCAAGCCTGTTTTAAATCTCGCGCTGGGCCTCCAGCCACTGCCACACCTGATTAGCTGCCGGGCTACGAGCTCCTGGGGCAAGATTTCAAACAGCTGCGGACATGCTCTCATGACAGCTGGGCAAGCCACTGCCCACCGCTTCTGCCCGGCTGTCAAACTGTTTTAATGCTGAGCTGCTGCTGACCCTCTCTCGCTCTGAAGGCAGCGGGCAAGCCCACCACTCTCTGCCTGACTGTCACACACCGCTGCGGACATAAAATTCCAGGGGGAAATGGATGTTGCGCGGCCGAGACACTGCGCGACCATCCATTACCCCCAGGAATGTCATTTTTATCCCATTCACCTCTGTTCCCGACCACTGCTATGGATGTTGCATATTGGGAGAGAGGGCATTCATTCTTAAAAAAGGCATAAAGTCCATTTCTGGAAGTAAGAGTGCAGAATCCCCAATAATCTGTACAGTGTGGAAGTTTGGGACTCTGGTGCTGCTTTTGACTTACAATAATTCACTACATATTTTTATGTTTCTAGGGTGCATATTTTATAATTACAGTTACTATCGTAGTTCTTAGTATTTTAGTGTATGGTATCATTGCATCAGGGTATATACAACAGCTATAAAAAGGGTAAAATGTATATTCATTTTTAGCATGTCTTCTCTCTTACTCATTATTTTTTCCTCTGCTTCCCTTCATATCCAATCTCCTTGGTCTTATTCGGCTCTTCATCTTGTCCTACCCAACAATTCAGCTTCCCCTTTCCAATCTTTCTTACAAATCTCCCTCTTCCCATCTGCTATTTTGATACATGGGGTAAATGTAAAGACGGGAGTTCTATTGAAGACGGGATGTTGCCCATAGCAACCATTTAGATTTTATTTATTTAGCAGCTTCTAGAAGATAGTATCTGAATGGCTACTATGGACAATATCCTATCTTCAACAGAACTCCCATCTTAGTAAATTTAACCAAAAGTTCCAGTTTTCCAAATCCCTTATTTCTCATAGCCCATCTTCTAGAATGCAAGCTCTCATAGGTGGGGTCATCTGTAAACATTGTTTTGTGTTTGTTTTCATCCTAACCCATACTTCTAATATTATACCCAGTGAAGTGCATTGAGCTCTATGGCTGGGGTGTCACCAGTGGTGTAGCTAGGTGCCACGGTGCCCGGAGCAAGGGCATGTTTTGCGCCCCCCCCCCATTTGTAGTAGGCGGGGCTCTTGGGGGACGCAGCCTAACATTATACCACACACCGTAATGCCCATTGCACATTTTAGCAAACTTTATAATACCCATTACACATAAAGCCACAGATGGGGGGGGGGAGGGTTGGTGAGTGAGGGTTGAGAGAAAGAGAGGTGGCAAGTCGGAGAGAGTAAGGAGAGAGGAGACAGCGGTGGGGGGGTGGACAGCAGGGGAGAGAGAGGGAGACTGAGTGGGTGGGAGAACAGGAGAGAGAAAAGGGGATGGGAAGAGAGATAAAAAGAGGAAAGATGGTGTGGGGAAGAGGTTAGAGAGGGGTGAGGTGACGGCACAAGAGGGGGGGGTGTGATACAGGGTGAAGTGCCAGGGGGCGAATAAGTAAGGTAATGGAAGAAGAGGTGAAAGGGGGTTAGGTTAGAGGGGGTGAGGCGACAGGGGAGTGATAGGGAGGGTAAGGTGCTTGGTTGGGCAAAGGGGTGAGGTGACCAGGGGTTACTTGAGAGAGGGGTGAGACAACAGGGGCAATAGAGAGGGTGAGGTGGTGGAGGGGCTGTGATAAGGGGCAAGAGGGAGTTAGATAATTGGGATGAAATGACAGGGGAACAGAGTATGGGAGGCAAGTCTTCTCACCAGCATCTGTTGTTCTCCTGGTTCTCAGCACTAGCCGATGCTCAGCTACTGGTCCGTCCACTGGCCGCTGCTTGCCTCATTATCCCCTGCTCCCCAGTGCCAGCCCGCCGCTTGACTGGGGGGGGGGGGATCCGCTGCTCTGTTTAGGAGGGGGGGTCAGGCAGCGCTGCCCGCACTGTGGATGTTCTGAGTCTGCACTCTTAGCAGAGCTGCACATGCTGTGGCTTCACTGAGTGGGGTCGGGCAGCGCTGCCGCTGCACACCTGGGAGCAGGGGCCAATGCAGGGTTTTCATGGGTGGGTTTCTGTACATGCACATAACTATAGATACACAAATACCCACACACATCATGTACACACATCATGTACACACATCATGTACACACACACACACACACACACACACACACACACAGCATACACACATTATGTACACATTCCTACATACATACCATTCATACACACACACCATGTACATACACACACATCATGTACACACACACACACACACACACACACATTATGTACACATTCCTACATACATACCATTCATATACACACACACACACACACACACACACACACACACCATGTACATACACATACACACACACACATATACGATACATACTATACCTGCACACATCATGTACAGAACAGCAGGCTGCTTCTTTGTCTGGGACTGGATTTCAGTAACAATGAGCGTCAGATGCCACCACTTATGGCTACAACATGGATAGCAGGATAACACTGGCCGCACACACTTCAGGCACCTCCATAACAACACTTTCAATTGCTTTTGGGCTTCTATTTTTCACGTCAAAGCGGGAGGTTTAGATTCTCGGGACGGGAGTTCTACCGAAAATGGGAAGTTGCCCCAGCATCAGATTTTACTCTTTATTTATTTAGAGCCCTCTATAAGATAATAGATCAGCGGTTCTCAAACTGTGGGTCCTGACCCTAAAGTGGGTCACGACCATCTCAGCATGGGGTGACAACTCCATGTTGCTGACCGTCAGGCAGATGACTTCTCTAATCACTCAGCCAGTGATCCAAAGAGTCTGAAAAATCAGTTTGATTGTCTGTTACTTCAGACTCCTCGGATAATTTTGCGTATCCGAAATGCCGCCATGCATGTGGTGACCATTCTGAGGTAATTTGCTGAGTTCCTGTAATATTTTTCTATTTTATAATGTGGTCCCAGAGCAAAACAGTTTGGGAACCACTTATATAGGAGGTACAGATTGAATTTAGATGCAGGATAGCAGAAAAGTGAGGGGCATTCCTGGTCGGTGACTGGGAGGTAATGGGGGGCTGAAATGCATCACATGTGGTAGGAAGACAAAGTCAGACGGAGTCTCGATGGTGCGGCCGTTGCTGTGCCTAAAGGTGCATACAAACTGGGCGATTATACACAGCGTGTATGGACATGGACGTGGGGGAAAGCCACTCAGTGCATACACACTGAGCGGCTTTCCCCCTGCCCGGCGACGTCAGCAGTGGGTGGACGGTTTTGTATAGTGCAGAGCTATGCAAAGCCGTCCACAAAGCTGCTCATCTGCTGTTAATACCAGCAGATGAGCGGCTTTTCCGGCGATGATGCGGTAGAGTGCAGCAGTGCTCACAGCTCACCGTCGGGCCATACACACTGGGCGGCTTTGAGCAGAAAGCCGCACAAACTTGCTGTTTTGACCGGATTTCAGCTCAAAGTCGCTCAGTGTGTATGGGCCTTTAGTAGAACAATGTCCAGGCATACAGTGTTCCCTATTATTTTGTTTCTGTGACTGCTTGTTGGTACTAAAACCAGCCCCGTCTTTTACAAATAGTGATTTTAATGTCCAATTCTGCTGGTGTTCACTGTTTAACTTGCTACGGTGCCAGAATAAAAATAATAGCAAATCCAATTCCCAACATAGGAACAAATGGCACTCAGAGACGGACAACTGCAATAAACATTCTGTATTTGCAGGTAACGTTCCGGGGGTATCAACCCCATCCTCGGACCCCACCTACAGCCAATGTGAACCCAAAAACACATGAAAACTAAGCATGGTATTTTGTTGCAGCGACACACGATCATGGTAATGTACATATATGACTAATACACAACAGGATTCTGATGAGCAAATTCTGATCATCTTCCACCCGTATTTACCATGAATCTCACAGCAAGATCTTTAGGTGGCCATACACATGCAGATTTATCTTCAGATCTGGCTGGTTGGAACCAAAACATGGTTATGGATGAGAGCAAATGACATTTGCTTGGAAATGCTGGAAAACTGACAAACTATCACTTATCCATAACCATGTTTTTGTTCCAACCAGCCAGATCTGAAGATAAATCTTACTAGTGTATGGGCACCTTCAGTGCGGACAGTTGTCGACCATACTAACGGGGATGTTCTACAAGATATTAATAGCAAAATAAGCATAGAACGAACTGAAAATATCTTCAGAAAAGAAATAAGGTCTGATTACTTTATGCCACTTACTAGGGCAGATGTATGAACCAGCATTAAGTGCAGAAATGCACTTAATGCTGATTACGTTTAGCCTAATGCATCACTAGCGCACCTAACGTGCACTAGTGACAGCCCGCCGAGTTACGCTCGGCGGGGCTGTCCCCAATAAACCCCCCCACAATGTTTAGCCCAGGGCTAGCGTTGTCCTATCCCCCACTGCAGGGACAATGCTAGCCCTGCTCCTGGCTTGGGCTGCGCTGGAGATCTCGCAGTTTTAGCTATATCTCGCCCATGCCCCTTAGAGCTGGCTGGGGGAGGGAAAGCGCACTGTGCAGAACACTGGGGGGAGCCGTTAAGGAGCCGTTAACACTGGGCATAATGGCTCTCCTTAACGGCTTGATGGGTGTGTGTGTTAATACATCTCCCCATAACGGGTGCCCGCTTCTCCTCGTTCTGCAGGAGAAGCGGGACCCATTATTTAAAACACGTCATAGGGTTATTGATACATCTGCCTCAGTGTCCCTTATTGACTAATTTGCACCAGGTATATGTAGGATAAGTTATTACCCATTAACCAATGTGGTTCATAACTTAAAATGTAATGCTGAGACAAGTGATATCATTATACTGTTGGTGAAATTCAGGGCTTATCTGAACGCAGTTTAGCAGCCGCACTCTAAAGAACGAAATGAGAAAAAACATATGATGTAATAAGATTTTATTAAAGGATGGAGTACTGGAGGCAGCGCAGAGTATTTGAGGCAACGCTGTTTGCTGCGGCATCCCGGAGTCGGCGCTAAGTCCTGGTCACATGCTGACTACAAGGTGTGACTAGAAGGGCAGGTTAATGTGACCGCGGCCCATGATGATGGAGGACACCTCTGTAGTGTTTCACACTATGTCACCCCGATACCTTGTGCTCTTTGTAGGACAATATATGTGCATGAATAATATCGCCATCGCTGTCAGCACCGCTGCCATGGAGAGGGTGATTATGACGCAGAATGGCATACTCGTCATTACCTTGTCCTTAAAGCGCTCCATAATAGTGATGATCTCCTCCTGCTGTTCAATATGTTCAAGCTGTGGCTCAGGACTGGCCTCTGAATGCAGGGCATCATTGAAGATCTCCTCCAGCTCCGAGTATTCTATGTCACGACTCCGGGTCACATTGAGGAAATAAAACATCTGCGCTATTAGGAAATGGTCCTCGTCTTGTATTTGGCAGGCATATGTCCCCTCGTGGTATCTACGGGTTGGCTTAATATGGATGTGCAGGTCTTGTCCTGTGAATATGGTTTTAGCATAACTGATGTCTGCCACCCTGATGTTCCGCGCAAACTTCCATGTGACTGTTATCCCGGGGGGGAGGGGAAAAGGCGGAGTGCAGAAAATGTAGGTCTCAGCGGGTTCCATGGTGTAGATGTCTTTCAGCGGACACTGTGCAGGAGCCTGGCATTCCTGCACTGAGCACTCGTCACAACGAAACAGCTGTGCCGCTTTCTGTCTCCCGCAGACGCTTATACATTTCTTAGCCGGGTTCTTTGCTGCAATCGCTTTCACGTCCATTATGTACTCCTTCATCTTCTGGTCAAATGCCGCAGTCCAGTCCTTAGCAGGGAGCGATGAATTGATCCCTGTGACTGCTTTACCAAAG
This sequence comes from Crinia signifera, assembly GCF_055691185.1. Taxonomy (NCBI): domain Eukaryota; kingdom Metazoa; phylum Chordata; class Amphibia; order Anura; family Myobatrachidae; genus Crinia; species Crinia signifera. The sequence continues at coordinate 135,271,478 of NC_139222.1, read as the reverse complement.
CCTCCTAGATGGTCTCTGATGTTGGTCATCTGTGAAAGCGGAATAACGAGGGCGTCCATAGGTAGAAATCCTCTCGTTAATTTTGCCAGGCATTCTAGGGCCTCCATCTTGCCTATGGAGATGGCATACTGACAGATGCCCGCCCTGTCCTTACTCGTCCTCAGACAAGTGTAGCAGCTACTACTCAGCTCCACACCACAGATGAGATATAGGGTGCAGAGCAGCAGCAGGCTGCGCTGTGCTGCCATGGTGTCCGGCAGCACAGAAGAAAGTAGTAATAATATACTATAAACGCTTATAACACTGAGGTTATAATTATTCTGGGGTTTGCTTCCTATTCAGTCGGCTTCCCAAACAGATATGAGTCTCCCTAGCTTGTATGTCTCCTCAAGTTGTGGAGCTTGTGTGATGTCACAATGGCTTTGTCACATGTCATGTTACCAGCCATGCCTGTTGTAGAGGCATGGCTGGTAACATGACATGTGACAAAGCCATTGTGACATCACACAAGCTCCACAACTTGAGGAGACATACAAGCTAGGGAGACTCATATCTGTTTGGGAAGCCGACTGAATAGGAAGCAAACCCCAGAATAATTATAACCTCAGTGTTATAAGCGTTTATAGTATATTATTACTACTTTCTTCTGTGCTGTCGGACACCATGGCAGCACAGCGCAGCCTGCTGCTGCTCTGCACCCTATATCTCATCTGTGGTGTGGAGCTGAGTAGTAGCTGCTACACTTGTCTGAGGACGAGTAAGGACAGGGCGGGCATCTGTCAGTATGCCATCTCCATAGGCAAGATGGAGGCCCTAGAATGCCTGGCAAAATTAACGAGAGGATTTCTACCTATGGACGCCCTCGTTATTCCGCTTTCACAGATGACCAACATCAGAGACCATCTAGGAGGCTTTGGTAAAGCAGTCACAGGGATCAATTCATCGCTCCCTGCTAAGGACTGGACTGCGGCATTTGACCAGAAGATGAAGGAGTACATAATGGACGTGAAAGCGATTGCAGCAAAGAACCCGGCTAAGAAATGTATAAGCGTCTGCGGGAGACAGAAAGCGGCACAGCTGTTTCGTTGTGACGAGTGCTCAGTGCAGGAATGCCAGGCTCCTGCACAGTGTCCGCTGAAAGACATCTACACCATGGAACCCGCTGAGACCTACATTTTCTGCACTCCGCCTTTTCCCCTCCCCCCCGGGATAACAGTCACATGGAAGTTTGCGCGGAACATCAGGGTGGCAGACATCAGTTATGCTAAAACCATATTCACAGGACAAGACCTGCACATCCATATTAAGCCAACCCGTAGATACCACGAGGGGACATATGCCTGCCAAATACAAGACGAGGACCATTTCCTAATAGCGCAGATGTTTTATTTCCTCAATGTGACCCGGAGTCGTGACATAGAATACTCGGAGCTGGAGGAGATCTTCAATGATGCCCTGCATTCAGAGGCCAGTCCTGAGCCACAGCTTGAACATATTGAACAGCAGGAGGAGATCATCACTATTATGGAGCGCTTTAAGGACAAGGTAATGACGAGTATGCCATTCTGCGTCATAATCACCCTCTCCATGGCAGCGGTGCTGACAGCGATGGCGATATTATTCATGCACATATATTGTCCTACAAAGAGCACAAGGTATCGGGGTGACATAGTGTGAAACACTACAGAGGTGTCCTCCATCATCATGGGCCGCGGTCACATTAACCTGCCCTTCTAGTCACACCTTGTAGTCAGCATGTGACCAGGACTTAGCGCCGACTCCGGGATGCCGCAGCAAACAGCGTTGCCTCAAATACTCTGCGCTGCCTCCAGTACTCCATCCTTTAATAAAATCTTATTACATCATATGTTTTTTCTCATTTCGTTCTTTAGAGTGCGGCTGCTAAACTGCGTTCAGATAAGCCCTGAATTTCACCAACAGTATAATGATATCACTTGTCTCAGCATTACATTTTAAGTTATGAACCACATTGGTTAATGGGTAATAACTTATCCTACATATACCTGGTGCAAATTAGTCAATAAGGGACACTGAGGCAGATGTATCAATAACCCTATGACGTGTTTTAAATAATGGGTCCCGCTTCTCCTGCAGAACGAGGAGAAGCGGGCACCCGTTATGGGAAGATGTATTAACACACACACCCATCAAGCCGTTAAGGAGAGCCATTATGCCCAGTGTTAACGGCTCCTTAACGGCTCCCCCCAGTGTTCTGCACAGTGCGCTTTCCCTCCCCCAGCCAGCTCTAAGGGGCATGGGCGAGATATAGCTAAAACTGCGAGATCTCCAGCGCAGCCCAAGCCAGGAGCAGGGCTAGCATTGTCCCTGCAGTGGGGGATAGGACAACGCTAGCCCTGGGCTAAACATTGTGGGGGGGTTTATTGGGGACAGCCCCGCCGAGCGTAACTCGGCGGGCTGTCACTAGTGCACGTTAGGTGCGCTAGTGATGCATTAGGCTAAACGTAATCAGCATTAAGTGCATTTCTGCACTTAATGCTGGTTCATACATCTGCCCTAGTAAGTGGCATAAAGTAAATATAGGACACTACTATGTGGCATAAAGTAAACAAGGGACACTATTATGTGGCATAAAGTATATAATGGACACTACTAAGTGGCATAAAAAGAATAATGGTCAATATTGTGAGGTATAATATAAATAAGAAGCACTATTGTGTGGCATACTGTGAATTGGCAATATTGTCTAGCATAACATGAATTGAAGTATTATTGAATGGCATTTGAATTTTGGGCAGTATGTATGGCACAACATGAACTGGGGGCATTATATTACAGTATGTATTCTGAAAAAAATTAATGTTTAGTATGGATGTATATATTTCTGTATACATAAGTTTTAGCGTTGCATCAAAAATGTTGCCCTTCAAAATTAAATGTGCCCTCATCGGTGGTCCACTCCCTGTGAACAAAAATCCTGGAGTGTACACTAAGAAAGTATGACACTTCCTATTGCAATAACAGACATCTGTACTAGAACCAGTGACCCATCAGACAATTAATGAATTTAAAGGACACTTCCCTTGCACTGACTTTACATTTCGGCTTGGTGACACTGACATTTGTAATGCTGTGCTGTCAGTCAGTCTTCATAAGCTACAGGAAATACTATGACCCTAGAAGTCAGTAATGCTTTAAATTGTAAATAAAAACACACAGCTGTTGGGTTTAATGTAGAAGCGGAACATTGTTGACCCTTGAATAGTATGTCCCCATCACCAAATGAGTCTACCACCAGGTGGTATTGCCAGGAAATCTCCTATATATTTGGCTACATCTGTCACTCAAAGTGGGTGTCTGTGTCTATAACGCTCTGTTCCTGGACTTTCCTCTTAATGGCCCTTATTCAGATCTGTGCGGCCGGAGCCGCACACGGTGCTCCGGCCGCACAAACCAATCGCCGCCCACGATACGGATCGCCACGGCCGTCCGTACACGGACGGCTGGCGATCCGCAAGAAAATGATGGGGCGTACGCCTCCACCATGGTGGGAGCTGCCCCCTGCATTCGATGGTCGGCGACCATCGAAGGCAGGGCCGCACGCCCCACCAGGTCCCGCAAGCTGAGACCACACGGACAATCGTCCGTGTGATAGCTTGTATGGGGGCTGAGAGCTGACATCCGGCGAAGTCAGCTTCCCGCCCCCATCACTGGCGTCATACCCTCATTAGCATGCATACGCCCCGCGTTTGCATGGGAACGCCCATGAAACGCGGGGCGTATGCATAGGGAAATGAGGGTATGAAGCCCCTCACGCCCCTATACGCCCCCTTTGCGGCGGACGAACTACGTCTGCGGCGAATTGGGCTGCACATGCGCAGATTGACCTCTGCGCATGTGCAGACTGAAAACATCGGCGGTACGGCCGCACGCGGGCCGTACCGCACGATTCAGAATAAGGGCCAATGTGTGATTGCCTTCATCTGTGCTGAACACCTTTCTGAGAAATTAACCTGTTTAAAACAGGTGATGGCAATCATACATTAAGGGGAAGTCTAGAAACAGAGCATTGTGTCCCTCCTGGAGAGGGTCATGTTGGGAGGTATGTGACAGAGAACCAGCCCAGTGAGCCCACAGACAGTGCCAGACACCCACTGCCTTCCCATGTTGCCCAGCACTGCTACTCCACAGCCACCAGGTGAGCGCCCCCTTCCCGCGATTTGCGGCAAAAACACCCGCTCCCCCGCGAACCCCCCTACCGCGATTCGCAGCAAAAACACCCCCGCGACCCCCCCTCCCGCGATTCGCTGCAAAAAGAACCCCCCCCACGACCCCTCCCGCAATTCGCGGCATAACCACCACCCCGCGACCCCCCCCTCCCGCGAATCGCGGCAAACCCTCCCCCGTGACACACCCCCCCCCGATTCGCGGAAAAAACACCCCCCCCGCGACCTCCCTCCCGTGATTCGCGGCAAAAAGAACCCCCCCGCGACCCCCCCTTGCACGATTGGCGGCACCCCCCCTGCGACCCCCCTCCCGCGATTCGCGGCACCCCCCCCCCCCGCAATTCGCAACAGCCCCAGGATTAAATGGCACATGCAAAACACTGACATGGCTATGGTCGACAATGAAAAAGGTTGACATGAGTTTTTGAAGATTTATTTTTAATTTTTTTAATTTTTTCATATTCATTGTCATGTGTCGACATGGACACCAATGAAGTGGCACACTTATGTCAACATTTACATGTGTTGACCTTTCTGTGTTGATTTTTTATTGTGGCGATTCGCGTCACACCCCCCCGCAACCCCCCCTCCCGCGATTCGCGGCACCCCCCGTGACCTCCCGCAATTCGCGGCAACCCCCACCGGAACCCCTGTGAACCCCGCCCTCCCGAGATTCGCGGCACCCAACCCCGCGACCCCCCCCTCCCGCAATTCGCGGCACCCCCCGTGATTCGCGGCAGCTCCAGAATTAAATTGCACATGGAAAACACTGACATGGCTATGGTCGACAATGAAAAAGGTTGTCGACATGGACACCAATGAAGTGCCACACTTATGTCAACATTTACATGTGTTGACCTTTCTGTGTTGATTTTTTCTTGTGGCGATTTGCGTCACACCCCCCCCCCACCCCCCCCCACAACCCCCACTCCCGCGATTCACGGCACACACACACACACCTCCCCCGCGATTCTCGGCACCCCACCCCGTGACCCCCCCTCCCGTGATTCACGGCACACCCCCACGACCCCCCCTCCCATGATTCGCCGCAACCCCCGCCCCGAAACCCCCCCTCCCGCGATTCGCGGCACCCACCCCCGCGACCCCCCCTCCCGCAATTCGCGGCACCCCCCCGCGATTCGCGGCAGCTCCAGAATTAAATTGCACCTGGAAAACACTGACATGGCTATGGTCGACAATGAAAAAGGTTGACATGAGTTTTTGAAGTTTTTTTTTTCATTTTTTGAATGTTTTCATATTCATTCTCATGTGTCGACATGGACACCAATGAAGTGCCACACTTATGCCAACATTTACATGTGTTGACCTTTCTGTGTTGATTTTTTCTTGTGGCGATTCGCGTCACCCCCCCCCCGCAACCCCCACTCCCGCGATTCACGGCACACACACACCCCCCCGCGATTCTCGGCACCCCACCCCGTGACCCCCCTCCCGTGATTCACGGCACACCCCCCGCGACCCCCCCTACCATGATTCGCCGCAACCCCCGCCCCCGTAACCCCCCTCCCGCGATTTGCGGCAACCCACCCCGCGACCCCCCTCCCGCGATTCTCTGCAATCCCTCCCCTCCTGCGATTCGCAGCATCCACCCCCCCACAACCCCCCCTCCTGCAATTCGCGGCACCCTCCGCGACCCCCCCTCCTGCAATTTGCGGCACCCTCCGCGACCCCCCCTCCCGCGATTCGCGGACACCTAAGTTGCAATACAGGGCATCTTTCATACAATTCTAACCATATTTCTCATATACAAACGTTCACAAATTAAGGGGGCGCAGCCCCTTACGACGGTGTGAAGAGCGCCCGTAGGGCGCGATGAATCACCTAGTAGCATTATAAAATGCCAATGACTTTTATATCCACATATGTAAATACACAGAAACAAGAAAAGTTGTTCTAGTGTAAAAATCAATACATCAAAATGGGCCAACATTTAAAAAAGTAATCGTAAGTAAAAAAAAAAAAGAAAAAAAAAAACATTTCAAACCAGCAGTAAAGTCCTGTGCACACGGTGCGATTTTAGAAATAATCGCTGGCGATATGGTTGGGTGGGGCGGTCACCAGGAGCGCCCTTCCCCAGCAGTTTCTCATTTTCATCAGCGATTATCTGTGGTTGCTGATGAAATTGGGACACCGAGCAATATATTGCTCCATGTGTAAGGATCTTATTTGAGCTATCCAAGTATAAACATCACATTTACATCTGAAATTAGAACCAAGCAACATATACACCGTAAAAAGTCCCACAGCCAATTAGAGTATAGCATTTAAAAATTAAATAATGAATACACGTGATTAGAAAGTGGTTCATGGAAATGTTCCAATGCAAGGTTATCAAATGAATACAGGGGGATAAGTACAAGATATTTAAATTGGTAAGAAGAAGCAGCCTCAGGTTTCGTTGAACATCAACTTCATCATGGAATATGAAAGAGGAAATTTTCTGTGTGCATATGTGTGTGTGTGTGCATATATGTGTGTGTGTGCGTGCGTGCGTATATTTATTATACACATACACACACAAGCAATACTGTGCAAAGCACATATGGAAAAAATGCTGCACGGTAAAGGGGCATACACACGGGGTGATTTAAGCCCCATTTCTAAGAACACTGAGTAAATAAATAAAAATAGAAATGAAGCATGGATCGCTTGGTGCATACATCCTATGGTGATGCGCGGTCCCATGCATCACTATCGCCCACACAGAGACAGTGCAAGCAATGTCTATCCTGCTTAGATTGCAGTGTTTTGCCTATATGCATTGCAATTGCACGTGCATCGCATAAGTGCCGTGATGTGCGCTTGGCAGCTTAGGGTCCCCATCACCCCATATGTATGGGGATTAAAGGCCCCCGTACATTAGAATGATTTTGCTTTATTTCGCTGTTTGATGGCGATATATATCATCTGAAAAGTGCCACATCGTTTGTGTTTTCCATCCGATCCGATGCACAGTCCCGTGAGAGTCGGATGGGAGCCTCTAGGTTGGTCGGCCCGCACCGGTGATTTGTCGGAATCGGATGAAAAATGGAGTGCTTTTGGCGCATGCGATATAACGTATAAAGTACAGTGCACATGCAATTTGGCCAGATAAATCTCATACAATATATTGGACCAAATTGCATGCACAAAATGACACCAAAGTACCAAATTGGATGCAATCAATCCCGGGAAGGTCCAGTGGGAGTTCAAGGGAAATTGCATCCAATTTCAGCATCAGATATATCGTTCTATAATGTAAGGGGCCCTTAAGAATGTTTTCAAGAATAGAAGTGTTAATAGTTTATTTTCATCAATAAAAACAATAAAAAGTAAACAGAAAATAAATCTAAAGGGCCCCTTACACTTGTGAGATTTTGTCAGATTTGACCCAATTCAGGTGGATTGGGTCAATTTATCTGACAAAATCTGATGTGCCTGTCTGGCAAAATCTTATGTGCCTGATGTGTAGGACCCAATGCACAATACCTTGCCATTGGGTATAACCAAGAGATTGATACTCCTGCACATAGGATAAATCTATAGTCAATCAGGTTTAACTTGTTGGACAAGTGTAAAGGCCCCCATACATTAGTCCGACTTGACCTAAGGACAAGTCGGATCTGATTTCCCCCTGCAGCACCCCGGGAGGGGGACACACGATTAGGCGCTGATGTGCCAAGTTTTGCAAATGATACATCACATGCGATGTATCATTTGCAACTCCCGGGGAGCTACAAGGTGGAGGGAGCAGGGGGGCAAGGGACATCCAGGTGGTGGGTGGAGGACACTGCGAGGTGGCTGGGGGGCGCTGCTAGTAGCGCAGAGGCAGCGGACGCTGCGGGGGACACAGGCAGCAGTAACGTAGAGGCAGGCAGGGGGAGCCGGGAGCTGTCAGCGCTGAAGAAAAAAAAAGCCCATACAATGAATGGGCGGCCTGTGATTGGCTGAGTGCTCTCTCAGCCAACTGCTGACTGGCTGAGAGAGCGCTCAGCCAATCACAGTCTGCCCATTCATTGTATGGCCTTTTTTTTTTTTTCCAGCGCTGACAGCTCCCGGCTCCCCCTGCCTGCCTCTACGTTACTGCTGCCTGTGTTCCCCGCATCGTTCGCTGCCTCTGCGCTACAAGCGTCCCCCGCCCTCCCCCCCCCCGCTCCCTCCACCGGACGGAGCATTGACAGCTCCCTGCTCCGGCTCCCCCTGCCCATCTCCCTCGCCAGCATCCGCCGCCTGTGTCCCCTGCCCGGCTGCACATAAGATTTAGCAAATCTTATGTGCAGCCGGTCCGACCTCCCGACTCTGACTCGATGCGCAAGGGACCGCGCATTGGGTCGGACCGGGTGTCTATACCTGCGATTTGGCCCGATTTCATTGCACGATCCATCTGAATCGGGTGAAATTGGGACCAAATCGCATAGTGTATGGGGGCCTTAAAGGTGTGGCCACACGGTGCGATTTAGGTTTCATTCGATTTTGACTGTCCAATATTGACTATTTCGATTTTGGCTAACTGCACTTTATGGTGCCCATACATTTGTGACAATCATACAATTTCGACAAATCGCATGTGCCACCCAACACAATGCGCGGGCACGCTGGTCGAATCTTGCATCTCAAGATATTATGTGCTGCACATAATATGTATCGCATCACATGTGCGATTGCATGTGATTTAAAACACATGCAATATATCACAATGTGCGGTTTTGAATGGTTGTACCCCAGAAAGCCCAGCCCTCATTCCATGAACCGATTTCAGGTCACATGGGGCATGCAATTTATCACATGATTGTTTTCACATCAAATGAAGGGAAAAAGCACTTCAGGTGCGATTTATCGCACAAGGAGCTTCAAGTGAAATCTTAACACGATATCGCATACAATCGCACCTATGTATGGTCACCATTAGATGTACTTTAGATTTAGACGATCCTGTAATTTGGCCTTAGCCAGAATCGCACAGACAATACTGTCTCACATGTAGGAATGTATTTGGTCTAAATTTCTATTCGAGTTTTGATTATATAGTCAAAATCGATTGCCAGAATCGTAAAATGTGTCCACAGTTTAAATTAAATCAATATTTGGTTTGACTACCCTTTCAAAACAACATCAATGCTTCTAGGTACACTTTATATTTTGTAGGCTTATAGTCAGGTGTCAATTTTATATTAACCATTTGAGCGCCAACATCTGTGAGACATGTTCAAAATATCCGCTAAAAATGCCAGCGTTGCTCACATTTGTTATATAAATCCAAATAAAAAAATGTTGCGTAAAAAAAAGATTATTTGTCCTATAAAAGGTAAACAATACAGGTCATTAGGATGAATAAAAATGTTTGTTTGGAATTTTCACACCTATTTTGACAAACTCACTTGACACTCAAAGGGTTACCCAATCATACCAAACAGGTGTAACAGTTATGTCACAGGTCATACATACATACAGGATGGAGTGGAGTGATCACAGCAACAAGACACAAGGTAGTTATATTGCATCAGCAAGGTCTCTCGCTGGCAAAGACTACACTGGAGACTTAAGTTTCAAGATCCGCTTTTCAAGCACTTTTGAAGAACAACAACAAAATGGGTAACGTTGAGGACCATAAACGTAGTGGCCGGCTAAGAAAACCAAGTGCGTCAGATGAAAAACCCGATCATGCTTCTCTTCGAACTCGGAAGATGCCCAGTTGTGCCATCAGCTCAGAACTGGTTGAAACCCTTGGGACAGTACACATACCATCCATTATTTACACACACAAACACACATATAGCATACAAACATACATCATGTACACACATTATGTACACACATAGCATACATACACACATGTACACAACAGACACATGCAAGCATACATTACATACATCAGGAAAACACACACATACCATACACACACATCATGTACACATACATACATACATCATGTACACACACATACCATACATACACATGCACAATATGTAAACATAGCATACACCCTCCACCCTCAAACATCAGGACAACCCCTGAGCCCCCCAGCATAAACCATCCTCACGTCAGCTGCTTCTCCCCTCTCCTGGCTTGCTTGCTCTCTCACAGAGCACAGCCACGGAGCACTGCCTGCCTGGGAGGAACTATAGGCTGCCTCTTTAAACAGCGCCCCCTACCTTCAGCCAGCCCAGCAGCACCCTGTCACTCAATGTAACAAGACGCAGCTCCCGGCAGCCAAACAGACTGCACGGGGCTGTGAATGGCGTCAGGCAGCGCTGCCGCTGCACTCATAGGTGAGGGGGGAGGAGTGGGGTCGGGCAGTGCAGGGAGGGAGCAGGGGAGAAGTCTGCACGGTTTCGGCGCCATTTGATGTCTCTGCGCCCGGAGCTGGTGCTCCGCCGGCTCCACCCTCCCTATGCCTCTGGGTGTCACTGGCTCGTATCAGAGCCAGATTTAAACACAAACAATATTATTTATAGTCAATACTTTGGAGTGTAATGGATATGGGCCTGATTCAGCCCTGATCACTGCTGTGCGAATTTTAAGGCCTGCGATCAGATACTCACTTAACCCTGACCCTTCCACAACTCTGCGAGAGTGACAGGCTGACAGACTTATCGAGGCCAGAGCTGAGGTCACACACCCGCCCTGAAAATGTCTGGGCACAACAGCGTTTTTTTCTTACACTCACAGAAAACGTCCAGTTACCCCCCCCCAGTCAGTCAAGATTCAAGCGGATTGAGAGAAAAAGTAATCATTTATTTTTGTCACTGTTTGTCCTGCTGTATGCGTGCTGTGATCTGAATGCATGCACAGTTGTTTGAAAATCAATTGGCTTGCAAATTTGCACATCAGGTCTAAATAACCCCCTATGATAGGTGAGGCTATGCCTTCCATGCCTACCCCGATCAAACGTCACTGAATTTACCTCTTTTAAAGCCCTTCAGAATATCTGTGGCATCTTATGAATAAAATATAATAATGAAGATTTAGGGGGTATTGATGCGATCACGGCCGGATAACGACAATCATCGGCCGTTAATGTGGACACGCCCCCTTTTCGCCAATCATCAGACGGGACATTGAATTCTGCCTGACGATTTGCGGTCGAGCAAAACTAAAACGGGCGTGTCTAAATGATCTCTGAAAGTAAAGCAATTAATGTAGAGAACAAACATTTGGAGATGAAAGATAAATCACAGAATGGAAATTAAATATTTGACTCATAAAAGCAGCCATCTTTTGTAGATATAAATGTCAAACATACTTGTGGCATTCCATCTACAAAGGAAATCAAATATTGTTCTGGAAGTTCTTTCCAACACTGCTGCAAAAGTTCCCACAAATGTATTGTTCTTGTAGATTGTGTTCTTGTAGATTTTCCATACCAAGGACAACCTTTCTTTTCACTTGACATTGCTTTAAAATACATTGATTTTAGATAAGTAGTTTTATATTTGTTCTGATGTACAAGCATTATTTTTAATCTGTATTTGTATGTGCAATAAATAGTTGTAAAATACAATGTCAGCTCTCACTTATCCACATGTTGAAGTTTCACCTTTGATTTGAATACTGCAAGAACCTGTAAGGCAACAGATATGGTCTATTCACCCAATATAAGCCTTAACTTTGAGGTTTAGTATCCCTTATCGAAAATATTCAGAAAACCATACATTCCAGAAAGTGAAAATGTTCTTGCTAAAACCACTACTGGGAACATGTATAACAGTGCAACTGGGGACATTGGGGCAGATTTATTAAGCTTGGAGAAGAGATAAACTGGAGATAAACTGGAGATAAGGCAAAAGGAGATAAAGTGCCAGCCAATCAACTCCCAACTGTCATTTTCAAACACAGCTGATTGGCTGGCACTTTATCTCCTTTTGCCTTATCTCCAGTTTATCTCTTCTCCAAGCTTAATAAATCTGCCCCATTATATGTAACTGCCACTAAATATGTGCAAGGAAATGATTGCTTAGCATTCAAATTCAGTGTCTGTGATGGTACACAAACTTTGTTTCATGTTTTGAAACCTTGTTTTATGCACAAATAAAATATAGTTGTGTGTATTTCATGTGTTTGATGTGGTTTGTACAAAATAAATGCAAGATACCTCAAGATACCTCATTGAAATATAAAAATATTCTGAAATACGGAATAATCCATTATCCAAAATGATTCTGGTCCCGAGCATTTTTGATAAGGGATACTCAACCTGTACACTAGGGGTGAAATGTAATAGGGTGAGAGAATCAGTTTGATTTTGCAGTGTAAATGATTGCCGCTTTAAAAAAAAAAAACCTGGTGATTTCTTACCAAATTTCTCACTTTTTGATTCTCTCACCCTATTCACCCAAGATGTATTTTTTCTCACCCTTAAGTCTAGAACAACAATACACAAGGAGAAAACATCTGATACCTGAAATAAGGGGAGTGCATCAGGGGTGTAACTAGAAATTTGTAGGCCCCATAGCAAAAGTTTGTAAGGGCCCCCATTTACCAACTGATGGTGATAAATGTATGTAAAACATATTACTTAGACAGTAAAGATGGCCCCCCTTTAGCTCTGGGCCCCATAGCAGCTGCACCCCTTGCACCTATGGTAGTTACGCCTTTGGAGTGCATGCTTTAAGCAACATTTTGACACTTGAAATAATCTCAACAAAAACTTATTTAAAAAACAATACACTGATTAGCTTGTTTGCACTGGATACTTTCTCGCCCAAGTGTTATGCCTCAATCTTTGGTGGTTTCTAATTCATTTACAAGTGTCTCTTTACAGTTGTCTCATAATAATGATCTCTGAATTTGGTTTGACGGCGATGAGGTCTTTATATAAGTGGCAACCGCAAACAGAAACTCAGCAGTAATTATGATGAAACATGTACAACATTGCCAAATTGATACAAAGTGCAATATGCATTGTCAGAACAGAAGAATCTATCTCTGATGGAAAGGCAGCCTTTGATTTTTGGCCAGAATGCCACTATCATAATCATTTCATCTGTTTTCTCCCAATGGGACAAATGTATTAAAGCTTAAAAAGAGATTGGCCCTTATTCTGGTCGGTGCGGATATATCCTCGTGCGTTCGGGCCACCGATGTTTTGTGTCTGCGCATGTGCAGAGGCGTCTCTGCGCATGTGCGAGCGGGGCGTACGGCCAAATCCCGCATGATATGTGAACACTCCGAACAGGGGGTGGAGAGGGGTGTGAAGGGCTATTTGGGCTCATTACCATATGCATACGCCCCGCGTTTCATGGGCGTTCCCATGCAAACGCTGGGCGTACGTATGGTAATGCGGCCGTGACGCACGTGTAGGGGGCGGACATATGACATCGCCGGATGTCAGCTGCCCGCCCAGATCCCTGCTTTTGCACGGAAAAATGTCCGTGTGGTCTGAGGTTGCGGGAGCTGGTGGAGCACTCGGTCCTGCATTCGATGGTCTGCGACCATCGAATGATGGGGGAGGTTCCCTTGGATGGAGGAGGCGTATTCCGTGAAAAATACACGTGCGGTCCGTTCGGCCAGCTTCTTACCACGTACGGACGGAGTTGGCGATCCGTATGGAAGGCGGGGTTTCGCACGCACGGTCCTGGCCGCATAATCGGATCCGGCCGCACCGATCAGAATAAGGGCCATTAACACAATAAAGAGTGATAAACATCCAACCAACCAGCCCCTAACTGTCATTTTTAAACACAGCCTATAACATAACAGAAGCTGATTGGCTAGACATTTATCACTCTTTATCACCCTCACGTTTATCTCTTTTTAAGGCTTAATACATCTGCCCCAATATGTCTTATTTACTCCAGTTTTATATATATATGTATATAAATATATATATATATATATATATATATATATATATATATAATCCAGTCCGTGTGGACAGCACTCTCCAAATAATAGAACATCAACCAGGGTGCCAAACCAAAAATAGTCCCAGTAATCCAGGTATCTTCAGTATTCAAATAGAAAAACGGGATGCAGTTTAAATCCAGGCGGTCGGGATCCCGGCGTTCAAAATCCCAACGGCCGAAATCCCAACACTTTCTCCCCCCGTGGGTGTCCACGTCACCCTCGGAGGGAGAATAAATTAGTGTGCCGAGCGTAGCGAGGCACCGGGCCCGCTGCGTGGCGAGCGCAGCGAGGCCGCAAGGGGGGGCGATCCACGTCCCCCCCTTGTCGGGATTTCGGCGTTCAGGATTCCGACGTCGGGATTTTGAACGCCGGGATCCCGACCGCCGGCTTTTCATGCCGAATCCAGAAAAACGATGGGGCACTCACCGGATTTGCTTCGTGTTATTATCGGTATGTGATTAAAATTGCTTCTGCAAGCAAATCCGGTGAGTGCCCCATCGTTTTTCTATTTGATATATATATATATATATATATATATATATATATATATACTTGTTGTAAAGGCTTGAGAAAGGGTGCATACCCCGAAATGTTGCCAAATAAAGTCACTTCTCTTTTCACTATATTGAGAGTCTAAGAGGGCCACCTTACCAGACACCTATATATATATATATATATATATATATATATATATGTATATATATATATATACATACACATATATCTATATATACACACAAATACATACGAGCATAAATAAATATTGAATAAAGAAAGAAAAAAAACAAATTTGACTGGTATGGTTTAAATGCTTGGCCTGATTTGTAGCTATGCAATTCAAATGCACACTTAATGTTCACAATCTTTGTTGACACTACATCTTCATGGAACTCCAGTCAACAGTGCAAACACATTATAGACAGATTATAGGGGAGTAATTAGGCAGAAGTGATTGCGTGGATGAGCAGGGAGTGTCCTGCTGACATCAATTACTCTACAGGAGGTTATTATTTCATACTCAGCTAATGTTCCTACACATTAAGGTGGTGGTTACGCCATTGGGAATTTCCTACAAAATATGATAGGAGAGGGGGCAAGCTCGGTGGAGATAGGTTAACCCCTTCAGTCCAGCAGTGAATTGTAGAAAGTTATAGAGAAATTCAGGGGCTGACAATCAGCAAATTAACTGACCGTTAAGAAAAAAGTCAAGAAGCCAATAAACATGAGCTACCTCATGACACAGAAAAATTCGAAACAAATTGTCACAGCAGCAAATTTGTTATATATAGAGTCCAGAACACACAATCGAGAGCCAGAACAAGGGCACATGGATCAGTAGCATTCATTGGCTACATTAGCTGTACCCTCCCCCCCATTCTTAGGGGTAAATTCAAGGCCGGCGCCACCACTAGGCAAATCTAGGCATTTGCCTAGGGCGCCGGCCACTGGAGGGCGGTATTTCGCCCCCCCTTGCCGCCCGTGTACCTGTCCTGCGGCGTATATGTGCGTAAAAGCTGGCGGCGGCGGCAGCGGGGGGTCCCTGCAGTCAATAAGAAATAACGAGCGCTATCCGCCGGGCTATGCGGAAGCGCTTCTGTTTTGGAAACACTGGCCACACGCTAATTGGCTGAGATTCAGCCAATCAGCGTGCGCCGTGCGACCAGTGTTTCCAAAACAGAAGCGCTTCCGCCCGGCGGATAGCGCTTGTTATTTCTTATTGACTGCAGGGACCCCCCGCTGCCGCCGCCGCCAGCTTTACAGCGCCGCAGGACAGGTACCCGGGCGGCAGACACCGGGGCGCCCCCACCCCGACTTGCCTGGGGCGCTCTGGTGCCTTGCACCGGCCCTGGGTAAATTTACTACAGCTTTGAAAAATGAAAAGAGGTAATGCTGACCATATCAACCAATTAGATTCTGGCTATCATTTCTCTATTGCATCCTAGGAAATGATAGACAGAATCTGATTGGTTGCTATAGGCAACATCACCTCTTCATTTTTGGAAGCTTTAGGGATATACTAAAGGAAAAATGCGATAACCCCCCCATTTTCAGGGGTTTTACTGCATTTTAAAATGTAATAAGACCTGGCCGCCACGTTTTTGCCGCATAGGGAATCGCCATCTTTGGATGGTGATACCCTATAGAAGCCTATGGGCTTCTTAACGCCACCTGCCGACCCCCGCCGCCGACTGAACTCCCAGCCATACCTCCTCCTTCCCCCTAGAAAACACAGCCGGAGGTCCTTCCAGTATCAGGGGTGAGGAGGAGGGGCAAATGGCTTCTACTTCCCTGCCAGAGAGAGCCCGGGGATGTGACCGAGACTCCCTCACACCACATCACAGGTATTGTGGGGGCATCCGTCACCACACTGTGATGTGTATATATATATATATATACTGTATAACTGGTCCATGTGTTTAACTTATACATATTCTTATACCAATTTTTTATTTATTTATTTTTTTATTCTATTATTTCTCATTCTCATATCTATGAGAATAACATACAGAAAAAGCTGAATTCCCAGAAAAATGGCGTCCGCAACTACAGGACATCAGACACCATAGGCCAGGGGTGGCCAACTAGCGGCTCTCGAGCCGCATGCGGCTCTCCCACTGATAATGTGCGGCTCCTGCTCCCACTGGAACGGAAGCCGCAGCGCTGCCCGGCGATGCGCCCATTTCTGGAAGGCAGCACCCTGAGAGCTGCGCTGCTGCTGACCTTAGCTTGAGGTTTAGCCAGGTAGCAAGGCAGCGCTACGCCTGCAGCTTCCGCTCCATTCTTCTCCCAGCTTTCACCTCTCCTGCAGGAGCAGGAGTAGCAGACCGCCCCCCATTAACCATGTGATGCCGGCGTGCTCCCCCGACATCACTGACCATCATTCATGGCGCAACAACAGTGCGCACAATATTTGAAATGTCCTCTGGAAGGGACACCAGGAGGGGAGCAGGAGAGTGCTCTGCACTGCGCTCTGCTCCTCTCCCCATAGAAGCAGCTGCACCGCTGTCCGTCTCTAAATGCAGCAGCGAAGGCTGGGCTGACCTCATATAAATATTTACAGTAAGTGGCACTTTTGGGGGCATTGATTAAGGGACACTACTAGTGGCAGTATGTGGGGGTATTACGTTTTGCATAATGTGTGGCATGTGTAAGGGGCATTACAGTGTGCAGCATCATGTGAAGGGGCATTACGGGGTGCAGCCTCATGTGTAAGGGGCATTACAGTGTGCAGCATCATGTGTAAGGGGCATTATGATGTGCAGCTTTATGTATAATGGGCAATTCAGTGTGCAGCACCATGTGTAATGGGTACTTTGGTGTGCAGCATACTTCCAAATAGACCACGCCCCTTTTTTGGGCGCGCACACCTTCGACGCACATGTTGTTGGCTCTTTGGCTTGACTACAGATCTTTTTTGGCTCTTTACCTCTGACCGGTTGGCCACCCCTGCCCTAGGCAATGACTGTAATGAATTAATATGCTCCCAGTGGGAACTTGAATACTGCTGCATAAGCGCAGCATCATCACTAAGGCAACCCCTGCAGCGCTGGTGAATCAGACAATCCTGGAAAAACGGCATGGAGCTGCTGTACACCATTAGAGACTGAGCTCACATGCGCAGAAGCAACTCATAGGAATCAAGCTGCGAGGCACTGCAGTAGCGTTTCCCGGATGCCGGATGTGTGGCGGAAGTGATGTCATGCTCCATAATAACGGAGCTGACACACTCCATCCCTTTCTGCATAGTTTTACTGCATTTAGAACACTCATTTTTTATAATTAGAAAACCTGTCTAATAAATGCCACTGTCCTAGCATATACTATGTTTTTTATAGCGTTTCATGCAAAACGGCAGCACAACCAATTAGTAGTGTTAACGAGGGGGCAGCACCTAAGACCCAATCCCAGATATAAGAATAGTCTGAATCATTATGTCCCTTACCCCTGACGAAGTCCGGTTGGACGAAACATGTTGGGATAACTTCGGTCACCTGTTCCTCACTGCACTGTCTAAGATACGCTGATTTTTAAAACAAAATATTTTTTTTTCTCTTTACTTTCATTGTACCAGCTGCTATTAGTGATTTCTTTTTTAAACAGTAGAAAATATTTTACATTTTTGTATTTATATCTTTCCCTCTCCATTACTGTTTTATCTGTCTTTTTTACTGACAAAACCGTCTTCCACATTGTCATCCCCCAGTTTTGTTTTTTTAAATATCTTTTTGTACTTAGATACATTTTTTTATATCACCTTTTTTTATATATTTTTCTCTGTGAATAATACATAGTTTACCTTTATTTAAAAATACTGTCCATGTGAACTTAATACGTGCATATTGGTCGCTATTAAAGTCCAAACCAAATCTCTTCTCCAAAACTACTCCCTGAACGGCACACCACTGTTCCTGGACTTAGCTGACACCCCACATACTCAATGGAATTGCATTATATGGGATGGACATACGTACACTAACACCTGTTTAATACACCTTGGCGCACATCTCACTTAATCTACTCGTTCCACATATATATATATATATATAAATATATATATATATATATATATATATATATATATATATATATATATATATATATATAGGGAAGTAGCAGGCAAGCGGCGGCACTCCAAGGAATTTTTATTGTGCAAAAAATATATCTCCAACATTTCGGGGACTAGCCCCTTTGTCAAGGTGAAAACAAACAAGTGCAATAAAACAAAGCCAACTTATATAGAAGGTGCATAAACATAATTACCGTGTGATGTCCTCCAGCCCGTCGGGAGGCCGCTGCCGGAAGTGTCAGCGCCGGAAGTTGGGCGCCGGAAATAGGTCACGTCAGCGCTGCAATGCACGCGTCTGGAATGCAAGCCACTAGGTGTAGTCATGGTTACCACACTCCGGGAGCGGTCATCCGGCAGCTGGGGAACAACCTGGTTAAATAAGAAAAACAGTACACAGTTGCATTAGAATCACATATAAAAAATGGTATACATGTGTTGCTAAGATCACAGGCTCCTAGGTCCCGTGAATGTACATCTATTGATGTGTGTTTCAATGTGCTGTGTAGGTAAAATACAACACTGCGTGTGATGCGTAAGTGTAAGTGTAAACGATTATTGTGCTGACATGGGTCAAAAAAATTTTTTTGTTCCTCACATGGGCAACTCGAGGTCAGGTGGATCGGTATGCACATATGTGTGGACCTGCTGGAATTTTAAATTGATTAGACTCCAAAATTTCAGGAGTCACATATGAGGGTGAGCGGGATCCATCTCTGTGAACTACTGGGCATCCTTAAATAGGCTTTATTCAGTGTTCAGTATTCGTGCCCTGCCACCATTCTCATGTGCCAACCACTTGTACCCGGGAGTTATAACCTATGTAAGGACATCCAGGGCAATCTTACATGAGTGTCACCATACAGGGCTCCACCCTATGTGTGTATGACATTGTTCCAGTGATGATGCGTAATGCACTAGATAAGCCTTGCAACAGATCATTCAGAGGGAATCTGGTCAGTTTTACAGGACCTCTTGTTACAATATATTCTGTGTCATTTCCCACAGTAATGACATTCAAAAGTTTGGAAAGGAAAGGATAGAGAGATGATCCAGAGATGAAAACAATGCACACTACGATCGGCCATCAAGGGCCTGATGCTAGAACACTCTAATTACACAGCAATAACAATCAAAAATGAGAAGAGATAGGATAGAGAGACGAGTCGGAGATGAAAACAAAGCACACTGCGATTGGCCTTACGGGGCCTCATGTGTGAGATCGATCTCATGTCGGTATATATAGTAATCACACTCAAAAATGGGAAAAGATAGGATAGAGAGTAAGTTGGAGATGAAAACAAAGCACACTGCGATCGGCCTTAGGGGGCCTCATTGCTAGATGTACCACACCGGTATACATGAAAAAGACACTCAAATTTGGAAAAGATAGGATAGAGAGTAAGTCAGAGATGAAGACAAAGCACACTGCGATCGGCCTTCTAGGGCCTCATAATGAAGAGCGGTTCACATAGTTATGACACTCAAACAATGGAAAAGATAGAATAGAAAGAGAAGACGGAGATGAAGACAAAGCACACAATGATCAGCCTATCGGGGCCGTGATTCATCTGGTGAACGGCATAGATTTTGGAAGGTCCACATTAAGGGGCACGGCACAATAATGTGTAAGCTGGCACATGTAAGCTCTCAATTGCTCCTGAATACTTATAAAAAGATATTCAGAGGGAGCTTGTCATTGAGCCCATGTGGTTTGATGCTGTTCAGACGGTGAATCCAGGTGGCTTCTCTTCTTAACAGTGCTCCATCTCTGTCGCCTCTCCTCTGTGTCTCTGGTATGTGGTCGACAATGATGTGTTTCAGGTCAGAGAGACGATGGGAACTCGCGGCGAAATGTCTCGCAACCGGTTGGTCGTTGTCTTTGCCTGAAAGTGCTTTGCCAATCGCTGACCTGTGTAGAGCCATCCTGGTTCTAAGAGACCTCACAGTCTTGCCCACATAAATCAAATTACATGGGCACTGTATAACATATATGACATGGGTCGTGGTACATGTACGGGACCTTGGCGAGTATGGTGTGTATGGCTGCTGTAAATGCCATATATTTTACGAGTTCCTGTGCGGCGTCTGTGGGAAGTTCCAGTGATTGCGGTTTAGTCAGAGGGCCGGCTGGTGGAATTTAACGGTCTGCTCTTTCCTCTATACCTCCAATAACGCATTTGGAATCTTATTTTTCAATTATGGTCTGGTGTTTTGGGTTTAAATAGGCTGATTCTCATGAAAAAATGGAAGTGCACTGCACCGGTAGTGTTAATATTTGGTGGCAACCATGTGTCTCCTTTGTTTAAAATAGCCTTTATTTTACAATTTTACATTTCAATAAAGGTAAAATAAAAATATGAATAAATAAATGAAAACAAAATAAAAAAAAAAGTAAAATAATAAATTTTGCTCTGCAAGTAATTTATGTCTTTAAAGAAGATGTAGAAAGATTGCTTGGGAAATTGATTTAGGTGAGTCACAGGATGGGGGTGACTGGTCATATCTGGGAAAATGCGGATTCCAGTGCAATTTGTGCTAAGATGAAAGAGAATATATATAATTTACTGTACAGGTGATATTATGTACTTTCCTGCTTCGGTGAAATGTTCCTTGATACATCGGATAGACGTTGGAAAGGTTGTCCCTCTAGAGCAGTGTGAGGGGGGGGGCGCTGTGCATATGGGGGCGCCGGGGGCTGCGGTGCTATAGTTACACCTCCCCCAATCCCCCGCAGGCTTACCTATTTCGCTGGTCCCGGCGGCTCCGTTCTTCTGCTGAGGACCACCACAAAATGGCCACCCCCATATAGCACACAGTTCTCTGAAACTGTCTGCTGTATGGGCGCGGCCATTTTGTGGTGGTCCTCAGCAGAAGAACGGAGCCGCCGGGACCAGCGCGAAAGGTAAGGCTGCGGGGGATTGGGGGGGGGGGGGTTTGAATGGGCGGCGGGGGGGGGGGGCGGCGCCCAAAACGTAGCTACGCCGCTGGCCTCCCCTTCTTTATGTTGTAACATCCGCACCCATTATCGCCAGCTACTGCATTATTAATAACGGCATATGCTGTAACATATGCGGTTATTAACGCAAGGGACAGCCCATAGGCGATTCCCTCTGCAGCGCTGGCACTGCGGAGGGGGCATATAGCATATAGAAATGCGGTAAAAACCCCGAAAATGGGCTTTTTACCGCATTTCTGCTTTACAGAATCTCCCCCTTAGTCCGTATCTGGTATACATATATAAAATATATATCACTAATATTATTTGCAACTCTTCCTAATCATTTGATAAAATGTTAGGTCATTGGCTTACAAGGGCAGGCTGTAGTAAAAAAAAATGTAAAACCCCCCCCCCCAAAATTTGCTAGGTTTTTACTACATTTTCAAATTCACTAAAGCCCCTCCTGGTGGGGCTTCACTGTGGGGGCTACAACAGCTCTAGCATAACCCAGTAGAAGCGTATGTGCTTCTCTTCACAGTGCTGCGGTGTGAGGGAACCAACACATATCCCTCCCAGCATGACCTGCAGCCACTAGCTTCTCTGCATATGCAGTTGGACTTCCCTGTTAGAAACAAGGAAGTCCAGGCAGCCACTGGGATCGCAAAGGGCAGCTCTTATCGGGAGAGCTGCCTTTTGCATTGCTCACCGCATATGTTAATACATATGCGATGAGAATCGGTGCAATGGTATGTACCACCACTGCTTAGTACATCCTGCCCAAAATGTCCCTTTTAACTTCAAATTAAGCTAATGGTTTTCTCTTTTCCCATTTTTATTTACATTTTTTTTTATACATATATTAAATCTGGTGACCACCTACTCAGACCTTTTTCTCTTTTTGCTAGGGTTACCACCTAGCTCCTTTAATTCCGGACACATATTAATTACACAGGTTCTGGTGCTGGCTGACTTCAAGACTCCACTTCACCTGATTTTAAACTGCCACAGAACCTGTATAATTAACATGTGTCCGGAATTAAAGGGACTAGGTGGTAACCCTACTTTTTGCTTCTTTTCCATCTATCCCCTCCCCTCTCCTATTTCTATGGTTTTACAGTTTCCTTATCTTTTCGTTCTCTTCCTTATAAAAACAGTCAACCTTTGATTCACAATATTCTATTAGGAATTGGTTTTGGACTATTTTTTATGTTTATTGTGGAATGTATGTATTTAATTGTTGCCTTCTATTGTTGTGACTGTATCAATAAACTTTATTTAAAAGGAAAAAAAGCATAGAATATGGAAATAATGAGAAGGGAGAGATGGCAAACAGATATGCATGTTGTGCATTTTTCAGAGGAAAAGTTTTAGGTCTATATTGCTGTTTAGACCTAAAAACATAGACTGCTTCTTTCTACCTTAATGCAGTACTTAATTTCTCCACCTCTCCAGCGTGTTGATACTGTACTTTCTATATCTCCATACTCCGGTACAGCCTGCTTGTGGGCGGGAAAGGAGAGGCAGAGCGCTGGAGTGAGGGTGGTGCTACCTGATGATTCCTCGGATCACTAAGCCAGTGATGCAAGGAGTCTGAAGTAACATACAATGCATTATGCAACTGATTTCTCAGACTCCTTTGATCACTGGCTGAGAGACTAGATGAGTCATTAGCCCGATGGTCAACAACATGGAGCTGCAACCCCATGCTGAGATCGATGGGACCCACAGAACTGCTGCACTAGTACAGTATATACTTAATGTCATAACATTAAGTGTTTGTTTTTTTACAGATTAGGTGCCTTTTGGGAAATATAGCCGGTGGATATCAGTGATCTCTTGCTGACATCTTGTGGTGGAAAGAGATATCACAAGGGAAGGCTAATATAGAACATGTTTGCCAAGGCACACCATTAACATGTATACATAGAAAGCAATCATGCATCTAATCTTATCACTCAGAGTTTTATATTATAAAACAGAACAGGTGCATACACACACTCATTTTGGCCGTTCTGAGCAATATAATTTATTATATCACGCAGTGCGTACACAACGAATGATGTTCGCTCCTGTAGATTATCAACAACTTCACTTATAATCTGTAGACGCAAGTCCATTTTTTTTACTATATCAGTAATGCCTGCTTGTACGTGTAAAGACCCAGTGACGTCACTGAAAGATCTCTAATACGCTTGATATTGCTAACGTTATTGTTCCATTGTTCCATGTGCACACGCAATATCGCTCACCAGCAGAGCAAGGTTATATACTTCACGATATTGCTAATGGAGCGTATCATCAAGTTTGTATGGGTCTTAAGGGCATATCCTATTAACCACAATAAATTACCATGGTTAATAGATTCCTCCAGAGCTATCCAATTAGCCCAGTTAGCCGGCATTTTCAGTGATTATGTTTTGCACCTCAGGCAGGCAAAGCAGAATCCCTAATAAGCAGCCCTCTGAGGCCCGCTTTTCAATAGTAATACATGGGTACGGCAACTTATCTTGGATCCCATGTGTTATCGCCTGAAAAAAAGCTAATCTATGGCACACTAAAAATAGATTTTTGAATAATATTATCGGGCTAAAAAGACCATTTTTGCTAGGCAGCATATTACTACTGATAATAAGATACAGCTACAAAGGGATGGGTATTACAATTCGAAAACAATGCAAATGTTATGCAATGTATTCAACTCACCTCCAGAGTATCAGTGATCAGGGTCCTCTTCTCAGGTGCTGTGAAAGTGCCTGTGGGACCTCAGCTGACTATACAGATTGGGTGATGGAATAATATGGAGAAGACATCGATTACAGGGTCCCTGGGTGCAGGTAAGTTTAATGTTATTATTTTCTATTTTAAAAACTTTTTTCCTTTCGGGATCAGCCTGTATTCGATGTAGACACACCTGGTTAGTGCTTAGCAGGATGACCATAGTACATTTGATAATAATTATGGGAATTGTGAGCTGCTTACAAATGTGATATTAAGGACTTTGAGGAGAATTATATGATATTTAAATAATATTAAAAAGGTGTGAAACTGAAAATAATATTGAAAAAATACTTTAAAATACAGTCAGTCACAAATACACAGTGGAGAGGCCTATTTTATGGTCTGCAATACAGCTACAGTACATGAGGCAGACAAGCCGGGCCTGATAGGAAATAAACTAGATGGTGTTTTACGAATGCCCAGTGCTATGTGACTGTCCGGGAGGAGAACCTGCATCTGCTATTACAGAGCACTGGCTTCCTCCGGACGTAGACCAACCTCACGTCCAGCATTGTAATTGTATTTACCAAGAGGACAGTAAATAAACCGGGCGCTGTTATGGGGTGTTTTTTGTATGAATAAAATAAATCGCAGCTGCCAGGGGGCGGTTTATAGTAAACCACTGGATACATCTAACAGAAACACAGAAAAATGGCAGCGCTGCAGAGAGATTTACACAAATGGCATTTGCCTGTTAATTAATTATTTATTAATACATAATTAAACACATACAAATAAAACTGTTTAAAATATGAAAATTCACATGTACCCTCCTCTGGTCACTGAATATGGTCAGTCCTCTTTGAAGATAGGACAATGGGGTTTATATACCCTTACTAACAAGGTACCTCCCACAATTAGGCAATCCCAGTAACCAACCATTGTGTTGTAAAAAACAATTATAAAAATACTTTAATGTGAGCAGAAGACAAACCTAAAAGTACAGTTTTTAAGTATTCTTAAAAACGTGTTGAAGTTAAGAAGATATACTTACTAAAGATTCAATCTTCCGGGGAAGCTGTATTTCCGCTCTACTTCCGGGGTCCGAAGCGTCAAATGACGCACTTGCGGCTTTTGGAACGCTAGCAGCTGACTCCCTGAATGCATAGTTTCCGGCGGCTGCGGCTAGCGTATTTCTGGACATACCATAGCTACTGATCCGGAGCGTCAAATGACGATCATCCGGCTTTTGGAGGACTAATATCAGCTGGTTCCCGGAACGCAAAGTTTCCGGCGGCCACGTTTAGCGTATTTATTAGGTTTACCATGGCAACAGTGCCAGCTGGCTGTCATCCTAAGGGTATATAAACCCCAAATGGCCAAACTGTAGCATCACCTTGAAAAAGCTGATTTCTCAGCTAAACGCGTCGGTGGGCCACTGCACCCCCCTCCGGCAATACATCCATGAATTAAGGACTTTGCAATTCACTATTGGCGATTTTCTAAAATTGGCAAGAAAATCCAAGCTCCATCTGAGAGATAGGAAACAAAGACATCATCAACTGGGAAGTTCCACAAGGCCCTTGATATTCCTCCAGTGGCTGTATAATACAGAAAACAGAACATCACCGCAGAAATAGTGAGGACCATGGACCCAAGCCCGGACATAATCCCCAACATCAAGTGGTGAGATTCATTCCAAATGCTCTCAGAATTATTTTTTCACTCACTTGCCAACATTTGCCATCATTGCCATTTTGCTGCTAAAAGTTGTCCTATCTTCAGAGGACTGACCGTATTCAGTGGCGAGAGGAGGATACATGTGAATTTTCATATTTTAAACTGTTTTATTTTTATGTGTTTAATTATGTATTCATAAATAATTAACTGGCAAATCCCATATGTGTAAATCTCTCTGCAGCGCTGCCATTTTTCTGTATCACGTCCAGCAATGCCCACTCCTCGTTACCTCCATCTTTGTATCTGATACAGCCCCTATGTCTCTCTGCAGATTAAAAGGGGGGGCACCACGGATCAGCAGCACACTAATCACGGCACACCATTTGGAAAATCCTGTGATAGATGTTTCATCTAGAGTGACTGTGCATTATGCATAACTTATGTGACAAAGGTTGCTTCCAGGAATAAAGAAATGGCCGAGGACACATTTCCCTGGGGTCAACCTCACAGCTTCCTCAGGAGCAGAATGAGGAAGCTGGGAGGTTGATCCCAGGGAAACGCATTGAGCTCAATATTATACACTTTGCAATACTACCATTAGAGAGATATCCTATGGACAATATAGATACTTAATTCTCCAGAACAAAGAACATAATTCATCTGTATCCGGAAGCCTATCCCAGAAGGCGACAGACTTGCACAGTAAACCAAGTTAACCTATACCCATCCATGAGAAATTGGCAAAAAATTCCATTCCTTATACCTGAATTCTTTGTTTGTTGGACTAAGCTGGCCACCTGGGTCCAACTCACTGCTTGTTCTGCTATTGAAGAAATTCTAGTCCAGATCCACTAATCTTCATGGTAGTATGCTCACTGTTATTATTATAACGTTAAACTTTTTTAAAGTGCACTTGTACTTGTTTATATTAATATGGAATGCCATACTTATTTTTCATTTTATTAAATTAGATTTTTGTAAAAGATACCTTTCCTATTATATTTTCTTAAATTAACAGCCAGTGCTGGTACAATTTTGTTTTTCTTTGAGTGTCTGGAAGAGGCTTAAGGGAGTGGTGTTGTTGAAGTGAATGCCAGGAAGAATGTGTATCAATTCACGGGCCTTGGCGAGAATCTCTTCTATGGTGTGGTTATAATGGAGATGGCAGATGATGTCCCTGGGGGGGGGCTCTGTAGAAAGTCCCTTTGGGCACAGAGCCCTATCAAACAATAAATATCTGGCACCACTCATTAAAGACTTTGGTGAGGGAGTCTATGATTCCAGGGCCCTGAATATCGTAAATTTATTTCTCTGCCCCATTGTCCACGTCTTCTTGTCAGCGGGACAACTTTTTAATTTCTCACGCATGCAGTAACACCGTATTGTAACATCAGATCCTCTGTGAGTTATTTGGGAAATATCAGCCTGGAGGGTTGCTATTTCAGGCTTGACCGCATCCCTTATTTTATGTTCAAGGTCAATAAAGCCCTTATTGGTTAGGAAGTCCTTTTTTGTGGTAAGGGAGTGCAGATGTGCAATAACAGATGAGGCAACAGGAGTAGAGGTAACTTACACACCTCTGTGAGTGGTGTTTTTGCCCATTTCAGTCCTCACTGTGTGCAGGTACATGTATTTCAAGACCCTGATAATCAGTGAGTTAAGACATTGTTGGAGAATTGTGGCGTCTCTGGGGCATCTGTGGTGTTACAAGTGTACTAGAAATACTGTGTCAGACAGTTGGATGTGTTTTGCCACACCAAGCATCTTTTAGTCAGTCTGGTGAATTTCCTGGACATCTAAGGCCAATTTACACCGTGGAGCCACAGGCAGGAAAAGGATACTTTGGGCTTGAAGTGACATCTAGTCAGCTTATGGGCTGGATAGCTACAGGCACAATGCTCCAGAAGACAGGCCACACATAAGTTTACAAAAAACTATCCAGCATTATGGAGTCATACCAAGCAGCGGTGGCTGCAATGTTGACCATGCAGTGCAAGAGGTGACTGCTTAGCACATATAAACAGGTAAGGGTCAAAGGGTTGACAGCCACTAGGTCGATACAATAAATAGGTCGACATGCATTAGGTCAACATGGTCATTATGGAAAATGTTTACATGAGCTTTTCATGGTTTTTTGGTGTCTGTCAACTTAAGTAGACATGGACACAGTATAAGTGTACCACATCCCCTAGTATGCGTCAGCATACTATTATATTCTCGCTCTATGCCCACTTGGATAGTGAAGTATGAAAAATCACTTTTTTTTTTTTTTTTTAAACTCCCCCATGAAACACTCATGTCGACATTTTTTCATGTCAACCTATTCCATGTGTCGATCTATAGTGGGCGACCTAATGCTTTGACCTAGTGACCACGCCCCATATAAACATATATTATCATCTACATAAGTATAGTTGAATGATGTTTGTGTGCCTATGTGTATGTATGTTCCACGATAACTCTTGAACGCTTTGTCTTTACACTTTGCACACTACCTTATCATCTTAAGGGACAATCTATAGTCTGAAGATGGGTTTACTCAGAGGACACCGTAAGGGTGCTGTCATAAAGGTCCATGCCATTTCTGTTTGTGACTTTCTGTATACAACTATGCGGTCTACTCCCACTGCTCAGTCTCAGAGGAGGGGGCATGGGACCTGGCAAAAAAGTACCCATTCCCCCTTACCTCTCGATGGCACTGATTAAAACACAATAAACAGATTCCCTTAAGTAGACCAGTAACCCTTTGATTAGTGGGTTTTTCTGGCAGGACAAACCTACCAGGGTGGGTTTGTCCTGCCCCAGAAATACTCACCACAGAAAGGGCAGCCACTGCCTCCTGCAGCAGCCCCTGCTCCCCTGGGACTGCCTCTGCTGGCTTCGAGAGAGCCTGCTACTACAGCACAGTTCAGCCTGAGAAATTTCCAGGCATACCAAAGTGTTTAAGGCCTATAAGGGTCAGTTAAATGAAAAACATTTTCACTTTACAAAACTTTTGAGAATTGTAGAAGCATAAACTTTTGCCTGCCCGAATGTATGTGTATTTGAATAATTGTGTCCTCATTTAGGAACTGTGCTTCCTCATTGTAAACTTAAAACATCCACAGCATATTTATATACTGTACATGGCAGTTTTCAAGGGGAAGGGGTTGAAATGTCAAGTGTCTAGGTAGACAGTCAATAGGTCGACACAGACAAAAGGTTGAGCTGTACTTGGTCAGCATTGACAAAGTGAACATGAATTTTGCAATCTTTTTCATATTTTGGACCTATTCAAACTTTTCTAACCAGGTGGACTACAATTGAGAACAGTAAAGCATGGAAGGCAAAGCAAGGTACCAGGACCTCACATGGCAAGTGAAGTGAGCCACGTGAGGGTACATGATACACTAATTGGGGGTCCATGTGGACAGGTGTCAACATTGACACCAAAAACATGTGAAAAACCATTGGCAACCTATTGACTGTTTACCTAGACACTGCAGACCTTTCAATCTACAACCAATTTGGAGTTCTATCACACCATCCTCAAAGAGGGTGTGAGTACCTCCAATACTTACTGACAGCTGAGAAGGATGCCTTGACATTACAAGAGGCCTTAAAAAAAAACGACAGCATTGTTTCCACTTTGGTAAAGCTGGATAGACACTAGTAGATATTTCTTCTGATCAATCGATGTGCAGATATATCTAGACAATTCGGGCAGCATGTTCTCCATACACACTGCCTGCTCCGTCGGGAGGGACATCCAAAATGAGCGGATGCATGCTGACCTTTCTATCACCAGAGGCTCACGTCAAAGCTGCATGGGCAGTTCGCCTGTACACACAGCACGATCCGCCGATATAGCTTTAGATATAAAGGGTATCGGCTGTGTTGCACAGCCAACACAATATATCAGATATATTGCTCGTACACACTTTTTCTCCAGGTTTCAATGTGACTTTACATGCTTGAAAACAGAAAATGTTACAAAAGGGAATCACTCCAACCTGATCAGCTGGTAGGCATGATGTCGGACTGAATGTACCGTGTTTCCCCGATAATAAGCCCTACCCCGAAAATAAGCCCTACCCTTGATTTTGGACACTGGTCCAAAATAAGCCCTACCCCGAAAATAAGCCCTATCAAAATTTCGGTACTTCTTTACTTTCACGGCGCCAGCATGGCGCCGCGCGTACTTCCGGGTTACGCTCGCCACTAATTAAGTAAAATAAACTAAGTTAACGCCATGCCAACATGGATAGTTCATACCTCCACTATCCATGTTGGCATGGAGTTGATTTTAATTAGCGTGGCGAGCGTAGCGAGCCACCGAGCCCGCAGCGTGGGCGAGCGAAGCGAGCCCCGCAAGGGGACTCTGACGCGCGGCGCCGTGAAAGTAAAGAAGTACCAAAATTTCTCTTAGCCGAGTGTGCGCACTAACTTCTATGACCCCATCTCCATCCCCGCTAACCCCCTTCACCGCAGCCTTGCTTGTACAGTACTGTAGAAGCCTTTGAAGCCCCCGGTCCCAGGAATGCACTGCGCTCTGCACATGTCACCTCGCACATCACACGGCTTCTGTACACGGCGGGAGCAGCGGCGCAGACACGAAACGAGAAGAACTGGAAAGTGCTGTGAGGAGCAGGACTGGGGGCATGGTGCTATAAAAGGAGGAACGGGGCTGTGAAAGCAGGACTAGGAGCATGGTACTTTAAAAGGAGGAATGGGGGCTGTGAAGGCAGGAATGGGGGCATGGTTGATTAGAATAAGCCCTACCCCGAAAATAAGCCCTATGGTGTTTTTTGATGAAAAAAACAAAATAAGACAGTGTCTTATTATCGGGGAAACACGGTAATGACTAATTATGGCAGACCCAATGTCACATTAAATTTTTGCATACATCTCTGGGAGAGAAGAAACTAACAATGTACATGGACACGGAGAAGTTTTTTTTTTCTTTTCTTTTTTTTTGGGGGGGGGGGGGGGGGGGGGGGGGAGGATTGCATGCATACCGTTATTGCATTCCCCATTATACAAGAAACACAGCAAAAAGCTTAAAGCAGAACATTCACAGGGTTAAAAACAATGAGCTGAACCCTCCCAACAGCAGTGGCAGAGAACATCTTTTCCAGTATAAAAGTGAACAGCATTTCAGCAGCAAACTTAAGCGATAGGTGTCAAATGATAACTAAAGTTGGATACAGGCTCTACTTTATTAATTACTGCAAAATAATGACAGACCAGAAACAATAATAATAAAAAAAAATGCAGTTTAACTAGGATACACAACATGGCAAAAGTAGGCAAAGTAGAAAAGCTAGTTCTGCATGGGACTAGAAAAATTGGTAAGCCATAAAAAGGAAGAATCTAGCCATTTACACAACTAAAGATTTATCTATCTAGTGGGAACAAAAATCTGACAATATTTTGATAATGGTCATTCAGAAAAATTGGTTAAATCCAATTGAGCGAACAGATTTGTCCAAGAATAGTTTGTCCATTTGCAGTGTTTTGGAGAAAATTATTGATGGTCCTATAGTTTCATGCATTTCCAGAATTATGTTCACGCCACACATAAATCTGTAGGTGTGTAGAGCTTAAAAAAAAGGGCCAACAATTCTGATGTATGGAATTAAACTATATAAACTAACTATGTTGGTGGTGCATTACAAAGTTTATTAACATTAGTGACAATAGGTTTATTTTCCCTTCTGCAAAATATATATATTTTTTATGTACACTTGAGTAATTAAAAATGTGATGTTCTTGTTATCACTTATGTAAAAAGGTGCTGCAGTTTCTGTCATTGTTCAAACATGATTTGATAGAACACGATCATTCATAATAAACAATATAAAACTTGGTACTTGTTATGCATTGTATCGTATCGCATCGCACGCCATATAGCCGCATGCGATGCAATTTTAAATTGTATAAAGCACCCTAATGGGTGTTTTCAATGTTAAATGGCACCCCAATTCGATTTTTAATTGTAAAAGCACCCTAATGGGTGCTTACAATGTTAAATGCACCCCCACTATGAACGGCAACCCGAAGCGTGGCAAGAGCGCGAGGGGCGGCGTACGTGTCCTCCAACCTTTTCATACCCCCAGTATCCAGGTCGGCGTGGAGTTGATTTTATAGTGTGTCACGATCGCAGCGAGGGAATGTGTGTATTACTTTACATGTTATCCGCGTCCCCTCGCCACACTATCTAAATTCAACTCCACGCCGACGTGGATAGTAGGGGTATGAAAAGGTCGGCGAAGACGTACCGCTGCGCTCGCCACGCTTCGGGTTGGCAGGGGGGGGGGTGCTTTTACCATTATAAGCACCGATTACAGTGCTTATACAATTAGTAATCTCATAGGGGGGCCATTTAACATTAAACACCCATTAGGGTGCTTATACAATGAAAAATCGTATACCATCACGCTGTATGCCATATACAATGGTATAAGATTTTAAATTGTATAATAGTGTGCCATCGCGTCGTATACCATTGTAAGGTTTATGGTATACGATGCGCGCCGTGCTACGATACAAAACTTTATATCTGCACCTTAAATTTTAATACATAATTCAGAGATAAATAGCAGCAGCAAAAATACAATTGCTTAGAAATTCCCAATCTGCACCTTGAAAAGCCCTGTCCAGAGGCCTTAAGCCAGGTGTAGCCATACCTGTCCCCCAGACATACCTGTGGATCTGTAGAAAGTGTCAGTTAAGAATGAATGCAGCACATGTTTGAAAATGTGACCGTTCCTAATGACTAAAGCTGTGCAGGAGGTGGGTGACCTGGATAATGTGGCCCGTTGGTAGATCTTGGAGAGGTTTGGCCTGCCATGCCTAAGCCGTCAACAGGGAAACACCACTAGATACTTTTGCTTGCACGGAAACATTCAACACTGCATCGGTCTATAGATCAGGCCTGCTGTAAGTGTTGCGCATACACAATGTAGCTATATTGGCAATAAGACAGTTACCAATCAGCTGCACTTGTAGGTCTGGTCAGAAAAACAGATTTAAATATAGTTCATTGTAAAGTCATAATCATTATGTTTGGTTGTCTGTACAGACACCAGGACAGGTCTCACCTGCCATAAAAGCACAGCTAATGAAATGGATCTGTGAAAGATGCCTTCAGAACTACAGTATGTAATGACTTTCATGAAAAATCCTCTAGTGCAGTTCCAATTGTTACTACAGTGCAGGTTTTAAGGAAATAAAGGTTTGAATTTGGTCAACTCAAATTGCCTGGGGAGGTACCAGATTCATGTCACATGTGTTCAAGTTTGGAACAGTGTGCAAAGCATAACTAAAACCAGAACAGTTGCCAAGTATGGAATGATCAGATATGGTACCCATACACTGTGTATTTGGGCTTGCAATGCACATGCCACCACACATACTTTTTGAACTAGATTGCATCTAGTGCAAAATGCACACTGCTTTAGCATATCACATGCATTATGAACAATGTTAAGCAGTCCAAACCTCATATTGCACTTCTCACCAGGTATGGGAGCTAGTGTTCTGTAGCCAGTGCCTAAGCAACCTGCAAACATGTTGCCCTAAGTTTTAGGATGGCTGAAACTGCATCTCCACTTAAGTAATATTTAGGTTTCCTATAGTCTCCATAGTAATATTTTCGTTCTGTAACTTCCAGGACTAGACTGTACTACAAGTAGCCAAGACCAGGTATGGTTGTGGTAAGATGCTCTTGAAACTATCCCTTATTTTTTCCCCAAAGGCCAGTCAGATCCGGTGTTTGAACCAGAGAACACTGGCCCTGATAGATCACTCAGCACTGACACATTTGCTGTCCGGCACTGATCTACATTACCCAGCAATCTGTAGGCCCCTTAAGACTAACATGTCTTTAAATAAGCTTCTTTGTCTTTCCCTAAAGTTTGAAATGAAAAAGAAGCCAGTAGTATATAAATGCATTGGGCACACATAATTAAGTATCAGCTTAATGCCTACAATATGATAGGCACCAGCCGTTTGTTTCCTCCACAATTACATGGCCTGTTGCTTCACAGCCAAGCTATCTAAATTTTGGCAACATACTCAACAGTTCCCCAGGATTGGCAAAATCCTACATGTTGAAGAGCACCTACTTGCAGATTCCATGAATTGGGTTGTAAATCTTCCAAGTCCCAACATAATGGACTTAATCAGCAGAATGTCTTACAACTGCATGTCATTAGGACTTTCCATTACACATATGCCCATTCTATTAAAAAAAAAAAAAAAAAAGCGAGAACCACTACATTTATATCATTTAACAGACCACAGTTAACTGAAAAGGTTTATTTAAATAAAGTTAAATACAATAAAACCAGAACTCAAAGCATATTTCTTGTCATTATACAACATTGTGCCAAGAGGTCAGATTAGCATCAAACTACATTAAGTCAGACAGTAGTTCCCTTGTCATAAGTTTAATCCTGAAGAATGTACCTGCTACAACTCCACCTCTTGCACAGTACAGATAAGTGTGCTGGCTAACATTGAACTGCTCCAAACAGACTTGCCCTGCTGGATGTTTCCAAACCAACTTACAAATAAAAACCACCCAGGCTTGTAAACAGTGTCATCTAACCTCTCCACTCTGATGTGTATAGAAATCATATTTTGATTCACTAAATACTTTGGCCCAGCTATGCAGGAGCACCATGCCACCTGTACCAGGTAGAGACTGCCACACTGGGTAATACATTATTTTCCTTCAAAAATGAAGCTTACAAGACCATTTATAGCTGCCCCACAGACACTGCAAGGTTACACATGTTTATTTACAGTCCATTGGATATGGGGCAATATTGCACAAGGCTGTGGTGTTAAACTTGTGACAAGGGATGAGTGTTATTGCTACTCATATCAGGAGTCCTTTAACTTAAAGCTGCAGTTGTTTAGTCTTGTACATTAAAACCCATGGACTTTCAGCTGGTCATCTTTAGCAAGTCCAACCTAGAATGGAAAGAGACAATATTATAAATAAATTCCTAAAAAAAAAACACAGCTTGTTAGGATCAGTTACACGTTTGCTAGTATCAAGCAATTGTAAATTGCAAAGATAAAAAAAAAGAGACATTACAGAATGTATGCCATTTAGTAAAATAGGTGGCACGAACTTCATCCAATAGGTCAGTGGTTCCCAGACTCTTAACCAGGATGCCCTACAATTTCAGCATTTGTCCAAGGCACCCCTAATCATTTCTTATAGATAAATAAAATATTAAGTAAATTGTGCTTAAGTTAACCTCAGGTTCAGTTACATGGTGGGGGACCATAGCTGTGGTTCTAATTACACATACATTTTAGGATTAGCAGTGACCAGCACTGTTTTTGCCTATCAATTTGAGCATAAATAGTTTGTTATGGACCCCAAACCCGAGGCACCCTTGACTGTTACATTAGTCATATAATTTTAATTGGCCTTAGGTCACCAACCCAGGGCACCTAGGCACAGTTTAGGAGCCACTGCATTAAGTCATAAAATTACTATAGTTCAGTGGTTTCTAAACGGTGCGCCTAGGCTCCCTAGGGTGCCTCGAGTTGGTCATCCAGGACCAATTCAAGTTATTTATGATCAATTATTTCTGGACAAAACCAGTGTTGGTGGCTACCAATCATAAAATCAGAACCAAATATTGCCCTTTACCACATAACTGAACCTACATATAAACACAATCTACTTTTATCTATATATATTATTGGGGGCCATGGGGGTGCCTTGGAAAAATTCTGATACTCTAGGGTGCCACGATTAGAAAAAGATTGGGAACCCCTGCTCTAGTTGTTATTCCCTTGATACAGGCTATTACAGAGGGGAACACTTACCTCAACAAGGAATTGACAGGCATTCTTGCGCTGATCACCCTGAAGCTGAATCACCTCTCCGTATTCTGGGTGTTCAACAACGGTACCATTGCAAGCAAATTTCTATATAAAAAACAAACAAAATTATATAGATGAAGTTACGAAAAAAAGGGAATGGATTTTTCCACCCACCAAAACAGATGCCCCTGCAACTATAGCAGTGAGGTGCCAGCACTGCATCACATACCTTTTTAAAGGCTTTAACTAGTTTCTTTTTGTCGTAGTCATCAGAGATCCCCTGGACAGTGGTGAGGGTTTTCCTGCCGTTCCTTTGTTGTATCCTTATATGAATAGAATCCTCTGTCCCAGCTGGGAGCCAGTCATCACCCTTACTTGCATCAGCAAAGGGGTCTGCGTAGGAGAGACACAGCGTTAGCGCCGCCATAGTCACATACTCGACCGCTCAGCGCCCGGGGAGGAGTGGCCAGATAATACGGTAACAAAGAACTGCAGCTGAGGGATAGAGGCGGGACTAAAGTAGGCGAGGTAAACACGCCCACTGACGTCAGCGCGTACGGGGAGAGGTAGCTGCGCCACAAACAGATCAGGGAGAGAGAAGCGGCGACCGCCATCTTGTCGCCGCCTCGGTTCTAGAAAAAACAAGATGCCGGCTACAGGCCGAAGTCAGCATCTGAACCGGAAGCGCAGGTTCTGTCGCCATATAGCCAGAGAACGGCGATGAGACACTGCTACACATTTGGATTAACCCCGCACCCCAGAATTAATGCTAAATAGTCAGCTAGCTATGGCCCCATTTTTCGTACACTCAGATGTAGCTGCGCGTTACATAACGCTGCGGATAGAAGACGCGCAGTTGAACATTAAACACTCGCTAATGAAAAGCAGCAGATATATAAAAGCTAAAAGAAGAGGAAAGGCCGCTGCGCGCAGACTCACCGAAGGATTGGAGGTTCTGGATAGCTGACATACGATAAGATGGGGTTTCCTCGATGGGAACGGCGGCGAACCGGTGCTTGCAAGCGAGAGCTCGGTGATGCTGTGCGGAGAGCTTGTGTAACACGTACCCAAAGAAATGGCTGCGCCGTCTTTTATACCGATGTGGGTGCCCTAGTGACGTCAGCGCGCAAGAAGACGCATCTAGTCCCGCCCTCGTCGGGTTGTGCGTTTAAAATGCCTTTGCCGTGAGGTAACCGGTTTCCCCCTCCCCTCTGGGCGGCGCTTGGTCGTCACTGGCATCAGCAGTAGGGACAGCCATCGTTATGCTTGCCATTGATGGTAAACTGCAGCGTGACCATCGATGAAAACAATTCCTAGTTATTTGATGACCATCGATGGTTATAGAAACAGATGTCATTCCTGTTTTATTAGTTGGCAAACAGAATATAGGGGAGCTTCGTTGGTGTCGGGGCAGAGCAATGCGCTATGTCACATTGTAGTAAGAAAAAAGACAACCATTAACCGTAAGGCATACACATGCCATCGATGTCGTGAAATCACACGATTTATCCCATCGATGGAAAAGTCGGTCATAACCATTGATTATGTAAAACAATCGATGGTCGATGGCCGTTTCTAAGCAGCACTACATTGTGTGTACTCCTGCTGCACACTGTTACTAGGTGACAGGTCACGAGGCTGTGTTTGTAATGTTTGTTATTTAGAAAGTAGGAATATGTGTTTATAACCGTCATCTGTGGAAATCAGGAACATTCTGGAAAACCACTATCATCTGTATAAGAATATGTATACATTTATGTACACTTACCCGAGGACAAACATAACTATCTTTGTTTACAATGAATGTAAAAACAACTTTGATTCCTAGGAGGTAACATGGATGTGCTTACCAGACACACAGGGCTGTATTCAATGCCCTCGGCAAGCGGCGGCGAGGATGGCTTTTTTAGCGTGGAAAAGTCATCCTCGCCATCCAGCCCCCTTGCAGTATTCTAGGTTTGGAGGAAATCCTCACTGTCAGAGGGCGACAAGGATTCCCCATAACGGCGAGGTTCGCCACAAATGCAGGGAGCCCCGCTGCATATAGCCGTGAGCCTCACCGTTTTGATGGCCACACTTGTCGTTTCCACCTCGCCCCAGGGAGTATAGCTCGCCGTCTGCCTCTCACCAACCCCTCCCTCGCATTGAATGTACCGCACAGGGATATGCTATCTTTTGGGTAGCAGCTAGATCCCTTTCAACGGGAGGACCTATCCAATCATGCACTGGGTCTACGTCTACCTGAAGGGGGAATATAAACCTGTGGCAAGCATAGTGATCCACTGTGCCCGAAGCGTGGTGAGCGAAACAACCCTACGAAGGACCAGCACAGCTGAAATAACCTACACCTACCTAAATTACAAATGGTGTAAGGGCATCTTACCCACCCTCACCCATACCAACATGACCCTCTCCAGGAGGGATACAATTCTCTATTCCTGGACTTCCTTTTGAATGTATGATTACCATCACCTGTGGTGAAATGGGTATGGATCATTAGGTCACCAGCATTATGGTAGACAAGCATTACTGTAGGTCGACACCATTAGGTCGACATGAATTTAGGTAGACATGCATTTAGGTCGACATGAGTTAAAGTCAACATGCAGGAAGGTAGACATGACTTTAGGCCGACAGGGTCATTAGGTCAACATGAGTAAGGTCGACATTGAAAAAGTCAACACAGTGAACATAAACACTAAAAGGTACTTGTTTCCTAGCACGGCCACAATCGTATGGATCGTGTACCTTTAAGTTAAGGTACACGATCCATACGATATACCCGATTTCCTTTGAAATCAGGTCCATTTGGCCGGCTAGGACAAAATATCGGGGGCATCGCGTCGGTCGGGACCGTTAACAATGGTCCCGACGCGACCGACGCGATGACCGCGATTTCCCCATAGGCTTCAATGTTAAAAAATATTTTAACATTGAAATCGTGTCGGGAAAGGTAAAATATCGGGGGCATCGTGTCGGTCGGGACCATTAACATAGGTCCCGACGCGATGCCCCCGATTTTTCCATAGGCTTCAATGTTAAAAGATTTTTTTAAATTGAAATCCTGGAAAAATGTGAAAAATGTGAAATGGGCCAATATGACCCATTTCACATTATAGATGTCCCCGTCGTCACCCCACGATAGACGCCAACCCGAAGCGTGGCGAGCGCAGCGGTGCGCGTCCTCCGACCTTTTCATTCCCCTACTATCCACGTCGGCGTGGAGTTGAGAATAGAATAGTGTGGCGAGCGCAGCGAGGCGAGCGCAGCGAGCCCCGCAAGGGGACAAGTATAACTTCACAGGTATACGCGTACCCTCGCGGGGCTCGCTGCACTCGCCACGCTTCGGGCTCGGTGGCTCGCTGCGCTCGCCACACTATTCTATTCTCAACTCCACGCTGATGTGGATAGTAGGAGAATGAAAAGGTCGGAGGACGCGCACCGCCGCCCCTCGCGGGCTCGCTGCACTCGCCACGCTTCGGGTTGGCGTCTATCGTGGGGTGGGGTGTACGCCGTGACATTTGGGGGGGTTGGGAATATTTTACATTGAATCCAATGTAAAATCGGGTCCCAGGGACCCGATTTACATTTCATTAAAAAAAAAAAATCGGGTCCAAAATCGGTCGGTCGCGTCGATCGCATCGCATGCGACCAAATCGCATGCGATGCGATCGACCCGATTTTTCCGACACGACCACCCCGATGTAAATCGGGGTGGCCGTGCTAGGAAACAAGTACCCACTAAAACGTAGCACTGCGTCCCCTTGCTTCGGGCATGGTGGCTCGCTACGATTGGCACACTATTTTTTTCTCCCGCAACACCCTAGAGCTGGGGTAGCAAACTCCAGTCATCGAGAGCTACCAACAGTTAATGTTTTCCAGATCTCCTCACAGAATCACAAGTGAAGTAATTAGCTCCACCTGTGGATCTTTGAAAATGTTTCAGCTAGTAATGAGTGCACCTTTGCAGCAGCTAGGTTGTCTGGAAAATGTGAACTGTTGGTAGCTCTCGAGGACCGTAGTTGGCTACCACTGCCCTAGAGGATGGTAGCGCATGAGATAGAGCCTGTCAGCACATTTTTGCTCAAACAGTAAAAAAAAAAAACCCATGTCAACCTAATGACCTTGTCGACCTTACCCACGTCGACCTAATGACCCTGTCGATCTAACCCATGTCGACCTTAAGTCATGTCAACCTTCCTGCATGTCTACCTTAAGTCAGGTCGACCTAATGGTGTCCATCAAGCTGGTGACCCAATGACCGTAACTCGGTGAAACACCTTTCTTATCACCTAACCGTGCAACACATGTGATGGTAATGATCATCCATTAATGGGGTTATTCTAGTTGTTTAGCAAGGCTGCAAATTTGTAGCCTTGTGAGTCCACCAAACCCCTCCCAAGGCATGCCGGGCCACAACCCCCCCCCCTCCCACGCACAGGCTGCAAATGGATGTTTAAAATAAACATCCATTCACATGCTGCGGGGAACACTCACATCTTTCGATGGTCGCCGATCATCGAAAGATGTGGAAGGTGAACACATATAAAAGTGCCTTTAAGTCACTTACATATGCGTGCATGCTGGATTGGAAATGGGTGGGCATCTGACATCCGGTGATTTCAACTGCCCGCTCCCCGCACCCGCGTCATGGCCTTATTACCATGAGAATGCCCACAGTTCTCATGGGAACGCCCATATACACTGGGCGTTCCCATATGGTGATGGGGCCCCAGCGCCCCACGGCCCTCCCCCTCGCCCGCTATGTTGGGTGCGTACACCCAGCGAATGGAATATTTGCTGTGGGTGCATGTGTGGAACCCCACTGCAGTGGTGCCCCTGAACTGCCCCTGCACCCAAATGGAGTTCCACAATGGTGGCCAATGCTGCAGGTGGGACCCTGTTCCTACTGTCCAGTACTCAGGGGGTTAACCAGGCCAGCAAGCGCCCCAGCTCCCTTTCACATGCAAGGAGCGTGTCTTGCTCCTGATTGGCTGGCTAGAGTGCACGGAGAAGAGGAGGTCAGAGGTGAAGGGGATGGCAGAGCTGAGCAGCGTGAAGGAGGAAGCGTGCTGAGGGAGAGGAGAGGAACGCGGCTAACCTGTTATCGCAGAGCGGTGCACAGCGGGCGTCTGGAAGAGGAGCAGTATGCAGCCGGAGTCACCAGAGAGAAGAGGGGTCGCCGTCGCGAAGTCCAGGCTGGTGATGGACAGCAGGCAGAGAGAGCGTCAGGCCGTGCAGCTGAACAGAGCCAGGAGGAGAAGGAGACGCTGGACGCGCATTGATCCAGGAGGCAGCCACGGGCAGCAGAAGCCACGGGCCGGGACCTGGGCACAGAAGAAGTGTCACAGCAGACAGGAGAATCGTTACCGGCCAGAGTCGGCATCTGTAGCAGACGCATCAGGTACACAGGGTTCAACCCCCATGCAAGGCAACCTAAGGCCTCCCAGTGCACCCCATTAGGCCTCCGGCCCACCTGTCACCTTTACCCAACCCTTATGCAGGACAGTGTGTTGTGCTCGGGTGGTGGGACCCGGAGCAGGCTGTCCCGCCTCACCCCTGTGTTAAACAGAGACTGCCCTAGCCCTAACACACCTGGTCCAAGAGAGGCCACTGAAGGACCTCATTGTTTTTAGAGAGTACCAGCAGGATCCTTGACTCCATCTCAGGGTACATTGTAGAGTAAGACTTCCTTACTGTCAGTCTGGCGCATTTATTACAAGGAGCTGCCCCAGGTAATGGGAGCTCGCTTGTCCCTCTGTAGAGGTTGTTGTTCAGTTTAAATCACCTTGGAAGGCTATTGCATCCCCAGCAGGGAGTCACCCTATATACCGGGGACTGTTGACTGGTTCTAGACAGAATCATAGTAGTGTGCACACTAAGGCAGGGCCCACTCTTCCCCTAAGGATTTGTCTTCGTGGTACCTTTGTTTGAACTCAGTGACTGTGTATTGTAGCTGGGACTACAGTGTTAACATACACTCGTGTAAGGTATAACGCCACCTGGCGGACATTAAGAGGTGGGACAGTTTATTTACAGTAGCGTGTCTAAATGCTAGTCTTATTCTTCTTGACATCTTTTTTCTCAGAGTGTCTTCTTTAATTACGTTCTATGGTAATATCTTTCTGAAGTCATTATGTTATGTCATTGCATATACAACGGGCGAATGCTGTTGTCTTTTGATAAGGAATCATAAATGATCATTGCAGATTAGCCATTGCCTTTTCTGAGGTGTTCATTGGCTACTAAATTCAGACAGAAATAATTAAGTGTCTTTTCTTTCATGTGATGTTTGCATTAAGTCTTTGAAAGTATCGCAGCAATTGCACTACGTCTTTTATCAATAAATACTCATTGCTGCTAATCGTGGTTGCCATCTTTTCTTGGTATATGTTGGTGGTGCAGCAAGTGGTGTCCCGCTTACTGCGCGTACCCAGCGGTGATGAGTGGTCCCTCCTGATCATGTCCCAGTCAGCTGTGGATGTCCGCACTGCGATGCCGTGACACCAGGCTCCACAGACCAGGCTGCCGAGACTACCGCAGACTCTCGCGAGATTGCGGTTCTTAGCCTTAGCGATCGTAGGCGATACCGTACCGCACGGTTGCGTACGCGTCACTTGTATGGAGCAGCAATTAATCTTATAATTTGAAAATTGCTAGAAGGCAACTTCAAAGGGAATTCCCTTTGAAGTTGGCTTCTAACAATTTCCCAATTATCCTAAGTTTGTGTGTATGTGTTACACACATCATTGAGTATGCTGTTGAAATGGATAAAGTGAAGGGTTAATCATGGTTGCCTACCTGACCCTCTCCATGCCATCTTACATATAGAGTGTGAAAAAGACAGTTAGGAGCGGACTGGCTGCTTACACATCAGTGTCCAAATGATCAATTTGCAAGATTGTTTCCAAGATTGTGTGCATGAGCAGGACAAAATTATCAAACATTGCAAGTTAAAAAGGTCTTACAATACAACATTGTTGCTGTTAGACGTGATAGAGGTGTATAAATCAATAATGTGAAGTGTATGTTTGTGTTGCATTGAGAAAGTTGACACATGTCAATTCCTATGAATTGTGTATCCTGTTGTCCTAACATGACAGGCACACTTGCATTAAGGGTGTAGATGGTTAAAAAAGACCCAATTCCACATATTCCAACATGAGTAATCAGTGACGTGCGGTGAGATTCGTGGCTAGTGAGGCACTGGTTTGTAAGCAGTGGTGCAAGCAGTAATTTTTTTTTTACATGGTACCAAAAATGGTCGCGGTCAAGTGTGATGAGAGGGTGTGGTCACACGCAACTGAGGGAGAGTCAACATAACAGAGACATGGTCACACACCGTAATGCCCCTTAAACATTATAGCACACACCGTAATGCCCATGACACATTATGCCACACACTGTATAGCCCATAGCATAATACCCATGACACATTGTGCCACAAATAGTAATGCCAATTACATATACCATACTATGTAATGCCCATTACATATTACACCACACTGTAATGCCCATTGCATATTATACAATGCAACATAATGGCCATTACATATTATGCCAGACACCACAATGCCCATTACATATTATTCCGCTAACAGTAATTCCAATGTCACATTATGCCATGAACCGTAATGCTTATTAAACATTATGCCACACACCATGATACCCATTTGTACATTATGCCTCACACATATATGCGGCTGACACCTTTTTATGTCCCACACCCTTGGAATATTAGTGTCGCTTAAATGCATAATGCCCCCTGCAGTGCAGCATCAATGCATACTGCACCCTATGGTGCGGCGTAGACTTCTAATGCCCCTTGCAGTGTGGCACAGATGCCTAATGCCCCCTGCAGTGTGATGTAGACATATAAGGCCCCCTGCAGTGTGGCATATACACATAAGACCACCTGCAGTGCGGTGTAGTTGTATAATACTTATGTCCTTACTTACTGGGGGTTACATGCACATTGCCATGGGGGTTACATGCTCAATGCCATGGGGGTTACATGCTCAATGCCATGGGGGTTACATGCTCAATGTCATGGGGATTACATGCTCACTGCTATGGGGTTTAAAAGTTCATTGCCATGGGATTTACATGCTCACTGTCATGGGGGTTATGGCTGGCTGGCACTGAGTATGATTGATGACAAGGGACATGAGTGTATACTCACCCTGTCCCCCGCAGCCCGCAGCTCCAGCATGTTGCTGACACAGTTCGATTTGTTGACAGGCGAAGACATTCCTCCTCGGCAGCCTGGACTGCAGCCTCTCCACCATGTCCTGCAAGGCAGCCATGCAAGCGAGCCAGGCGGGTGGAGGGCTTCAGGACAACGCTGCTCCCAGCCAAGGACTACTCTCCTCCCCGCAGCAGCAGTGCTCCAGCCAGGACTCCTCAAAGCCCCAGTAACGGAGCTTGTCGGGAAGGAGAGGACACATCTCCCGCAGTAGCCGCACCTTCCCGGCACTTAGAAGCCCGGTGATCGCCACAACAGGCCAGGTCTAAGGTAGCGCCCACATTGATTAGCAGGCTCCGCCGGGCACAGCCACTCCTACGCCCCGACCTGGCCCGCTCCCCCTTATAGCATGGGACACGGCATCTGCTGCTGCCGCTGGCTGCTAGAGATGGGTGAGGGTGCAGTGAAGGGCAGGCACTAACGGCAGAGGGGACGGGGACGGGGGGGGGGGGGACGGGGGGGTGGCTTTCCGAAGGCTTCAGTGACAGGGGCATGCCTTCATATTGGCTGAAAGCGCATCCCTGTCACTGAGGCACTTGGAAAGGTGCCGCTTCTACTACTTTTTCAAATGGGCTTTTACAGCCCTCTGCTAGTCCCCACCTCCTGCCCTCCCCCGGCTTCCAGCTTTTAATAAGGGGCCGCTGGAGGCACCGCTATTGGTGCCTCCAACATGAGTTTAAACAGTATGCATCAAATTAATATAAAGAAAATACTTATGGCACAGATTTTGTGTCATACGTATCTTCTTTGTATTATTTTAATCATTAATGACAGGGGAGGCACTGCCTCCCCTGCCTCCCCTGACTGCACGTCCCTGTGAG
Source organism: Crinia signifera (assembly GCF_055691185.1). NCBI lineage: Eukaryota > Metazoa > Chordata > Amphibia > Anura > Myobatrachidae > Crinia > Crinia signifera. Next base: position 135,226,627 of record NC_139222.1, on the reverse strand, counting down.
TAATAAAACATAAAAATAATCCTACCTTGAAATGGTGACAAGTGTAGAAAGAGAACCTTCCAATGTATTTCAGGGCTGTGTATAGCTCAAATGAGCTATTTCCCTAAATAGCCTGCAGCATTGGTTAATATTGCGGTGTATGTAATTTAGGTGTGTTTCGTGTTAATTAGCAGACCCATTGCGGGCGTACTCAGGCGGAAAGTCTAAGAGTGGTATGGAGCACTCTTTGGCGTCCGACTGTTTTTTTGCCAAAAATGTCACGTGCGCACTTGGACCGAGGCGAATGCATCTCCGTGCAGTTTGAGTACACACCACCGTGTGCCCCCAGGTATATGCCCAGTTTTGCCCACTTTTCTGGCCTCTCCCCTAAAAACGCCCACATTAAGCCCACTTTGACCGTGTGCGTGCGGACAGGAGCTTTTGATCGGAAAGGTCCGTTCGCAAGCGGAGTACTGTCGTCGCACATGTGCATAGCGAATGGTATGCATGTGCAGAATAAAAAAACAGGGTACCTTCCGAACACGGACAGGACCGCACCAACCAGAATAAGGCCCATTGTCTGCACTGATAGGAATCTTATACAAACTAGGTTGGCAGCGCTAACTCTCCTACATTTCAGCATTATTAAAAAGGATTGGGGGACATCCTTTGTGTTAAGCAGCAGCCATCTTAGGTCCAAATTTGTAGGTAAGCGCACTATAACTTTCTATTCTTATTCACCGCCTGCATGTCTGTTTCATACCTCAGACTTTGGTTGTCCGACAGAATACAATGAAAGGGAAAAGGGAACCCCCCCTCCTTCAGGTAACAGCGGTCTGTTGGCTGCATAGTGAGGAGTTCACTTTAGCCATTACACTGCAATGTGTGGGGGGAGGGGGGTGCCGTGACATGGGCCTGCTCCGGGTGCGCTGGCTGCACCCTACACCACTGGTCAGAGTGCTGTCTGGCCTGACAGCACTCTGACATTGGACTACAAGCCTGTCCAGATTGAGAGACTCTAATCCAATTCACCTCTCACAAGTGGACATAAGAAAAGGGGCCCCCTGTCAGGTTCTATGGACACCCATCACACCGGTTTCATTATGGACAATAAGGGAGATTTCCAATAATCATCCAGAGGAGAGTACAATAGGAACAAGTGAAATTGACCCCAAATGTATTGTTTCATGTCCTTTATATTATTTGAGTGCATTTTATCCTATATGTACTTGCGCAATTCTATATATTTTCTTACTTTTACGTTTTAATATGTTTATGTGCTAGTATAAAATAAATAAGATGTGTATTCTACTTCACATGTGATGTTGCTATGGGCAACCAATCAGAATCTACTTCTTATTTATTTAGCACCCTCTAGAAGATAGTAGACATGATCTGATTGGTTGCCCATAGCAACATCACATGTGAAGTAGAATTCACATCTTAGTAAATTTCCCCCATTGTAAATGCACACTGTTTGGCCACACTGCGTGCTCACAAAGAAATACACATCTCCAGTTGTATATGATGTCACTGATAATGTCCCTGCTGATGTCACTGATGGGGGTTATTCTAGTCCATTCTTTCTGACAAAATCCTTCTTAGATGGACAAAACCATGTGCACTGCAGGTGGGGCAGATGTAACTTGTGCATAGAGAATTAGATTTGGGTGGGGTTTTTCTTCAAAGTGAGATCTATATTGAAGTGTAAAATCATGCAGTCAGTATTTTCCCTGCACAGAAACAAAATAACTCACCCAAATCTAATTCTCTCTGCACATGTTACATCTGCCCCCCTGCAGTGCACATGGTTTTGTCCATCTAAGAAGGATTTTGTCAGAAAGAATGAACTAGAATAAACCCCTATGTCACTTCTGGTGTCACTGATGATTTCAATATTAATCATGACACTGATGGTGCTACTAGCTATCAACACTAGCGTTCTATTTTTTTTAACACTTTCATGACTATCAATTCTGCACCCAACGCTCAGGGGTGTCTGAGATAGCCCTGGTCCTTGGGTGGGCTGGGAGGGGCTTTTTGGGGGGTCCCCACTCTCCCAGGGACTCTGACCAGGGCTGACCAGTTAGGGGTTAATGCCAAGAATATGGGAAAACCCTACTTCTTTTGCCTGGTTCTGTTTTTTAAAATACAGGGGGATCTCTGCCAAGTTTTCCTCTGTATTTTTGGAACCAGGACCAGTTTAAATAGCCCAGGGCTGGTTATGCTCAGGAGAGGGGACCGCATTATATTTGTTTCAATGTTTTTAACTCTTTCTTGACTGTTAAGAGACATACACGAGTGATGTGAGGGCTATTTCTAAGCGATTTCACTACATCACTTAAACATTAAGCAGGGATCGCACCATGTGTATGCTGAGCAATATGTGCTTAAGCACATCGCTCAGCACAGGCTCATCCATTGCCCTGTATGTACGGTTCTTTACACATCAGTCAGATCTGTCCATACTTCTACAAACAGGACATTCGTATTGAATTGAATTTGCGTCCGAATTTTCTCATGCAAATGGGCGTAAATTTGACGATCCTATTGAAGTGTATGGAGAAATGCGACGAGTTCTATCGATGGTCTATTCATTCATACTTTAAATTGCGGCCATGAATTCCATTTGTAAAACCATAACATTTTCCAAATTCAGTCATTCCAAAATTTGAAGATGTGTGGGTCCTGGTTGTGAATGGGATTGGATGGGTACATTGGCACCAATTTAATCTTAGTAAAATTAAATAATTAATGAAAACTGATTTTAATTTAATCTAAAAGTCACAGGAATTGGTGATTTAAGAAAGCTGTGACCTTCAATATACTATCCTGGTTCGACATAATAACCCTGGAGGACAATTTATCATACTGGATTTTCTCATGCAGCAGATCTAATACATGCTTTTGGCCTGATTCTGGTTGAATTGCAAAGCAGCGATATTTAGCTGTTTAGCAAGCCATGCAACCCTGTCTGCCCCCTGCCGCCTTGCGAATAATCCCGCCGCACTAAAAATGGATGTTTCGCATTGCTTACTTATGTCCAAAATTCATCCCTTGATGACATCATTATTACAGATCATCTCTTATATAATAGCCCAGATCTGTCACTCTGTGACTGTCATTCACACAGTCACAGAGTGAGCACACACAGTATAGCTGATAAGGGCACCACAGAAGCAGGGCCGGATTTGTAAAGCACGGGCCTAGGGGCGGCACCTATTATGGGCGGCAGCTGCCAAGACACTGTCAGTGACAATCCCCTGTACACTTTGAAGTTTTTAATATAGTTATGCAGGCAGTCCCACGCTCCCCCATTCAGCACCACAGAAGCAGTCCCATCCACCATCCCATGCCCCCGTCACCGGAGCTGGTGCGAGAAAGACTCTCAGCTGACGGAGCCAGTAAATGGAGTCCCGACCTCCTCCCTCTCCAGCATTGTCACAATGCCACGCTCCACCATCCAGTACAGCAGCTGCAGTCACGCTCCCGCCACCACTGTTCCATGCCCCACCCACCAGCGCTGGTGAGATGGGTGCTACCAGAGCCAGTGAGCTTCTGTCCCATTGTACTACAGCCAGCGGCACCAACTCAGTCCTGCGCTCCTCCATCCAGCACTGCATCCATTCCATGCTCCCTCTGCCTGGTGAGAGGGAGAACCAGAGGCTGAGCTGCCGGAGCCAGTGAAGGAAGACCCAGAGATGCTACGCTAATCAAGAGACCCGCTGCTATGGCTTTCAGGTCACAGTGCCACCCAGAGCCGGCCCTAGCCTAAATGACGCCCATGGCAAGATTTTGGCTGGTGCCCCCTAGCACCGCCACTAGTTCCCCTCTGACCCTGCTCCCCTTTCCCAGCACCATCAACCCTCATCATAGCAGTCATCATTTTGGTGCTCCTACCCACCATATTTTAAATAGAAACAGTGCACACATTTGGTGCGCAGCCCAAACAGGGGTGTGTTCTTGCTGGGAAACGACATGGCAACACAATAGTAACCCACAATTCAAATTATGCCACACAGTAGTGCAACTTTATTCACATTATATCATGCGATGGTGTTCCTTATTCACGTTACATCACACAGTAGTACCACTTTACCTTATATACATTACTCCTCACATTATTCACATTAAGGGCCACATTTATCAAGCAATATTTGCGGTTAAATCCCCGAAAACATCCGTTTTCGGGGGTTAACCGCAAATATTTAGTATCCCCCAAATGTATTAAAGGGGGACCGCAGCAGGAATCTCTGATCCCTGCTGCGATCCCCCCCTTCACCGCCGCCGGCCGCATCCCCCATAGGTTTCTATGGGGGATGCAAAGCTGCCCGATGTAACAACATCGGGCGGCCCGGCATCGCACCCCTGGGCTATCGCCATTCTGATATGGTGATAGCCCATTGTAGCCTATGGTTACACATCGCACTACCGAGCGGGGCAGTGCGGTAAGAGGGGTCGGCGGGTGTCAGCACATAACCGCGCATGCGCAGACCCCACGGCTTCTGGGTCAGGGCTTCGCAGGGACGGGCTCCTTTCTGAGCCCTGTCCCTGCTCCCTCATAATGCTGATGTCACTTAAGGGGATGGGGGCCGAGGCCCCCACTGGGCCCTTCCATCAGACTTTGGCCTGGGTAATTTGTACCCCCTACCCCTTTCTCTCGGCACCCCTGATAATACCACACAGTAATGCCCCTTACACATAACACACATTATTAATGTCCTTATAAACATAATGCCCCTTACACATTATGCCAACATTTATTAATGCCTTTCATACACATAATGACACACATAATGCCCCTTACACATATGTTGCACATTATTAATGCCCTTATGCACATGACACACATAATGCCTGTTACACATATGTCGCACATTATTAATGCATTTATACATGACACACATAATTCCCCTTACACATATGCTGAACACTATTGCACAACCAACCCACCCGCAGACAGCTCTCGCTAACATGGTGACCTCTTTCTCTGCTTGGATACAGATATTTCCTCATACATTTTGCCTCAATAGGCCATGCAGCTCCTGGCCAGTTCTGCTAACGTTGGGTGCCTTTTTTGCTGAAAACTCGTCTTATTTGCATTGTTATGTGACCAGGACACACAAGGAGCTTCCGATGATTAAAATAATATGCAGCATGCCTATATTCTGTAAGCGAATGTGGCTGTACCTGCATATGTTACAGTGATTTCCATGAATACACTATTTCATATGCAGATACAGCCTCACTCACACACAGAAAATAGGCATGCTGCATTTTGATCAGTGCTAGGCACTCCAAACGCCCTAGGCATTTGCCTAGTTTGCCTATGCCTAGGGCCAGCTCTGGTGCCACCAATACAGAAGGGGAAGAGGGGGTGTGGCACAGTGCAGCCAGTACTGGTAGGGGGGGGGGGTGATGAACATTAGGAGGAATAATGTTTTGTCTGAAGCATTCAAGCCCCTGTGCTCTCTCTCCCTCCTCTCTGTTTCCCCCATCCTCCTCTCTCTTGACTGTTTTTGGTACTTGTGTATTTTGGCGGCGCCCATCGCATCGCATACCATAACGCATGCGATGGTATGCGATGCGACGCGATTTTGTTGGTGAGTGTACGATGGCATACAATTTTCAAATTGTATGCCATTGTACATGGCATGCAATGCCATACGATGCGATGCGATTAAACATTGTATAAGCACCCTAATGGGTGCTTATACAATGTTAAGCACCCTAATGGGTGCTTACAATGTTAAATGCACCCCCACGCCACCCCCCCACTATAAACGTGAACCCGAAGCGTGGCGAGCGCAGCGAGCCCGTGAGGGGCGGCGGTACGCGTCCTACAACCTTTTCATACCCCCACTATCCACGTCGGCGTGGAGTTGAGAATAGATTAGTGTGGCGAGCACAGCGAGCCACCGAGCCCGAAGCGTGGCGAGCGCAGCGAGCCCCGCGAGGAGACGCGGATACCTGTGAAGCCCGCGAGGGGACGCGTTTACCTGTGAAGGTATCCGCGTCCACTCGCGCGGGCTCGCTGCGCTCGCCACGCTTCGGGGTCGGTGGCTCACTGCGCTCGCCACACTAATCTATTCTCAACTCCACGCCGACGTGGATAGTGGGGGTATGAAAAGGTCATAGGACGCGTACCGCCGCCCCTCGCGGGCTCGCTGCGCTCGCAACGCTTCGGGTTCACGTTTATAGTGTGGGGGGGGGGGGGGCGTGGGGGTGCATTTAACATTGTAAGCACCCATTAGGGTGCTTATACGATTTTTCATCGCATAGGGGGTCAAAATCGCGTCGCATCGCATGCCATCGGGTACATGGCATGCGATGCAATACGTTCATCGAACGATGCTGAAATCGGGCGCCGCCAAAATACACAAGTACCCTGTTTTTTTTCTCCCCAAATACCTCAGAATCAGAATCATCTTTATTGGCCAGGTATCCTTGCGTATGCTTGGAATTTTTTGTGGTAACAGTGCAGCATCAAGCAGGGAACACAAGGGGGTGGGAAGAGAGGCATAAACATACATCACATACATTTCACATATATCTAGAACAGTTAGAGTTAGTATTTAGTATTTGGTACGTTCAATACTGTTTAGTTGGTGGACAGCTATTGGGACGAAGCCTTTTGTAGTTCTTGTCGTCTTTGCTGCGATGGGCCTAAAACCTTTGCCTGATGGAAGGGGTTCAAACAGGTTGTGGCCAGGGTGTAGCTTGTCCGCCAAGATCTTTCCTGCACGCTTATTGACCCTGGCTAGGTATAGTTCTTGGACAGTGGGGAGCTCCACCCCAATGATCTTTTCTGCCATCCTCACCACTCTTTGCAACCTTTGTCTGTCAGTAGCGCACACAGGGGGGGTTTCTGAGTACCCAGATCTGAGTGAGGTCACAATCTGTGCAGTAAAGGGGTAATTAGTGGAAATTACTGATCCAGGCCCTACATGCTGATCGGTTGATATAATACCCCTACCACCCGCTTTGATGTCCCATCAAAGCTTCCGCTCATAGCACCCCCCACCCCTACCGCTGGAGGATCGGTAGGTGCCCCAATACATTGCTATGCCCAGGGCTCTACTCTACTGCTGTTATGTATATATATATATATATATATATATATATATATTTATATATATCTATGAAGCAGTACGGATCATACAGTGGCACTCCACAGACGAGTTTCAAAAAAAGGTGCTTTATAGGTGTCCCAACGTTTCGGGGAGTGGATACCCCTTTATCAAGGTGTACAAGTGCAAAAGAAGCAAACATAAAACGAGCTTAAATACTTACATACAATGCGCTGACATCTCCTCACCTGGCGTGGGGCGGCCGCACAGCTTCCAGCGCGTCTTCCGGTGCGTGCAGACGTCCCTGGACCCGGCCAGATGACATCACTCCGCTCCCCAGCAAAGATGTTTCGTTGCCTGGAGACCCTGGAACGCATCTGGAGCGCACCGCGCCGTTACCCACTTCCGGGGGAGATCTGCCAAAGCACACATTAAAATTAACAACATGCAAAGTGTAACAGTAAAGTGCAATATCAAACATGTAAAATACGATGTCCAGAGTATATCTGAAGTTATGCAAATAAACAGATCGCAGCTGCTATTGCTGAACGTCCATATACTTTTGGAGAATTCTTCTCCTCCAGAGCCGGAGCACCCCACGCATCTATTGTAAAAACGTCCTTTGTGCTGCTACAAGGCTGTGCATACTCACCCTGCACTGCACACACCATCACCTGATCTCCAAAAGGCAGGCTATCTGGGACGACTGTTTAATTATGTCTGAAACAGACGCCGGGGAGCAACCTGGATGCAGTGGTGTACATCTTTCTAAAGGAAGCATCTTTACCTATACAGAAGATGAAGCTGAAAAAGTCCTGTTCAAGGACAAATTGATGCAGCATGGGAGTCTGCCAAGCCCAGGAGAATTATATAACCATTTATATAAGCTCAGACGAAGAGAGGTCGACTTTCAACTCCACGGAATCTCCCTGTCAGATTATTATCGGGAGAAAATGATACCCAGGGGATTCCGTGTGAGGAATATTCCTACGATCGGGAGGAACAGCCCCGAGTTTTGTCGTAAGTGGACCAGCATCCTCAATAAATGCAGTTTTGATATGATCCTCCTTGTAATCGAGGAATCAACCAAGGAACTGAATAAGACAAAAGAGGAGGCCTCACGCTATGAGCAAGAACATCTAGAAACCCTAACAAGCGACACCTCACAAGACTGGTTACTCAAGCTGAAGACCCAATGTGACAACTATAGGAAGGACCTCCTCAAATTCAAGAGGGGCAAATTCCAAACAGTCAAAGAAGACTATGACCAAAATCGAGTGTATCTCTGGCTCATGGGGGAACAGGAGAACTATAAAAAATCAGTTCGAACCAACCAGCCGTGGCGAAGGCGTAGAGAGGCCAAAACAAACTCCCAATACTCATCTAACAGTGAAACAGAAATTGCCAATATGGACTCTGAGGGTGCTGCAATATCGGAATCCCCTTTAGGGGCAATCCCCAAGAGATCCACAAAAGCAGGAGGAGGAAGAGGAAGGCCACTCGTAGGGGAGGCCAGAACTCGAGGCTTCTTAAAAAGATCACAGGAACAGGAACAGTAACATACAATTTGTCACAGAGACATTTATCTGACATGGAGCTCAAAGTATTAGACAAGGGGCTTTCGTTTGTCCCAACTACCTCGTTTAAAGATTTGGAATGGCAAGTCGATCTAAATAGATTCTCCAGGAAACTCCGGTTACGAGAATTTTTTCAGGACAAACCTACAGCCCCAACCACAGATCCACACCAGACCTTCATATCCACCCGAAATATGTCTAACTTTGACCCCATGTCTCTTCAATAAAGACCTTTTCCAGACTCTTAGATGAGTCGGTCCAAAAATACACGAGAGTTGACTCCAGCAAGCACTATAACATGTCCCGGGCTGAAATGGTGGCATTAAAAAACCTCAGTAGTTATAAAGACATTATTATCCGCCCCGCCGATAAGGGGGGCGGAGTAGTGGTCATGGACTTCGACTACTACAAACAAGAAATATTGGAACAGCTGGCTGACACGTCCACCTACGTCAAGCTAAGAGGAGATCCTACTACTGTCTTTAAAAAAGAAGTCGACACCATTCTACTACGGGCGTGTGAAATGCACCTAATTTCAGCAAAATTGAAACAAGCGCTAACACAGGACCATCCAATGGTACCTGTGTTCTACACAGTTCCGAAGGTCCATAAGAACCCTCTTAGGCCGCCAGGCAGGCCCATAATATCAGCCGTGAATTCTCTGCTCCAGCCGATCTCCCAATTTCTCGACGGGATACTGCAACCACTCATCCAGGCACAACCATCCTATATAAAGGACACGACCAGTTTACTCAACAAAATTGATGCAGTTGGCCAAGTCCCTGCTAATACCATCATGTGCACACTCGACATATGTAGTTTGTACACTAATATACCGCATGCATCTGGTCTAGCAGCAATGAGGGCATTCCTCATAAAGACAAAAATGGGTGACGTTGATATAGAACTATTCATGCAACTACTAGAATTGACCTTGGTGAAAAACTACTTCCTTTTTGACGGGGAATACTACCTGCAAACATCTGGATGCTCTATGGGCAGTAATGTTTCTCTGTCATACGCAAACATTTTTATGTTTGCTGAAGAAATGGATATGTTCTTCAAAGACCCAGTTACAGCAAGCAATATCTTATCGTATTCAAGATACATAGATGATCTGTGTATACTATGGTCTGGTGATGAGGATGCCCTTAAACTATTACTGAACAGCATCAATGAGAGGAACTCGCCCATTCGTGTAACCTATGAATACTCACAATTGAATATACACTACCTGGATGTACAACTGACTCTCAGTGACGGGGTAATCAAAACTAAAACATTTGTTAAACCAACTGATAAAAATACCCTATTACGGGCCAACAGTTTCCATCCTGAAGCCCTTAAAAGGGCCTCCCCCGGTCACAAATGATCAGGATTGCACGTATAACCAGTGATCGAGAAATACTGGGAGATGAACTGGATAAAGTAGTGTCTAAATTCCTGGAGAGAGGCTACAGACTGAAGGAACTGTTACAACACAAAACTGAAGTTATGCAAATAAACAGATCGCAGCTGCTATTGCCAAGTGAGAAACACAAACCCAAAGTCATTCCGTGGGTATTTGACTATACCACCTCCAGCAGAGTCATAAAAAGAGCCTCAAGAGCCTTATGGCCCATCGTTTCTACAGATAAGGCACTGACTGACCTCAGAGAGACCAAACCGATGGCGGTCTTCAGAAGAGGAAGAAACATCAAGAACTTTGTGGTCCACACGGATATAACAGACTTTGGGAAGGAGGGCCCCAGTACCCACTTCTTAACTAAACCGCATGGGTGCTATAAGTGCCTAAAGTGCACAACGTGCCATCATATGATAACGGGCAATACATTCCAAAACTCCAACAGGGATAAGACCTATAAAATCAAGCATGTATTAAATTGTACATCCACCCATATAGTATACATTGCCACATGCCCTTGTCAACTCCTATACGTGGGTAAAACCATAAGAACCATGAGGGAGCGCATGGCACTCCATAGATCTGCCATAAGTAATGCACTACGAGGAAAATCAATTGATCAGCCCATAGCAAAGCACTTTGTAGAAAGTGGACACAGGCTTAGTGATTTCAAGCACATGGCAATAGACTGCATCCCAGCCTCCAAGCGGGGGGGCGATAGGGCAGGAGCCCTATTAAAAAGGGAAGCACGCTGGATCTTTCAACTTAACACATGCAAACCACATGGGTTGAATGAGAGATTCAACCTCAATACATTTGGATATCAATAGTGGCATCTTGCGTAGTTACTAGTCCCTACCAGCCTTATCCATGCAGATGTCATAATACCACACCATTAAACCCATCGCACCATAGCATTATATGTTATAATTATGCCATTGCTAGGTGCTGTTTAAAGAATGTGATATGCCCACATATCGTCCCATTAATAACCTGTACTAGATTTCAGATACCTATTTTGCACCGTATATATTGCCTTTGAGTACTATCTCAAAGACATCGTAATAATGCACCATTCCCCTTGCCCAGATATACTCTGGACATCGTATTTTACATGTTTGATATTGCACTTTACTGTTACACTTTGCATGTTGTTAATTTTAATGTGTGCTTTGGCAGATCTCCCCCGGAAGTGGGTAACGGCGCGGTTCGCTCCAGATGCGTTCCAGGGTCTCCAGGCAACAAAACATCTTTGCTGGGGAGCGGAGTGACGTCATCCGGCCGGGTCCAGGGACGTCTGCACGCACCGGAAGACGCGCTGGAAGCTGTGCGGCCGCCCCACGCCAGGTGAGGAGATGTCAGCGCATTGTATGTAAGTATTTAAGCTCGTTTTATGTTTGCTTCTTTTGCACTTGTACACCTTGAAAAAGGGGTATCCACTCCCCGAAACGTTGGGACACCTATAAAGCACCTTTTTTTGAAACTCGTCTGTGGAGTGCCACTGTATGATCCGTACTGCTTCATATCCTACTGTGCCAGGAGGCACCCGCAGCAGCTGTGCATAGTTTTGGGAGTGCCAGGCTGAACGTCCATATTTATATATATATATATATATATATATATATATATATATATATATATATATATATAAGCTTGGATATCGGCACTCTCCCCTCCTGTAGATAATTGCAATAAGCCAGGTGCCCTCCGGGATATTCAGATGGATAACGAGATATGGATGGCGGCACTCACGGCGAATGAAATAACTCAAGCAACACCAAAGAGGAAGCTTAATGTTTCAATTCTCGTCAGGAATTTTCATCAGAAGCAATGTGATAATAGAAAAAAACGATTTAAATACCTGATCCAGGGGGAGTGCATCGCCGTCCGTCCCGAGCGTCCACTTCCGCCGGCGTCCACGTGTGATGCTGGTCGCTATCCAATGATGTCATGGGCGTCTGCCGGTTGCTAGGAGACCATGCACGCTAGTAACCAGCGTGACGCTGCAGTACCAGCTCCCGCACACAGCCTGTATCTACTGGCTGGATCTTTCATTCATCACGTGGTCCAAGGGACGGCTATTGGTTGCTGGGCAACGGTCAGCTGTGGGGATAAATATAAACAGAGAAAAGGGTGATTTAAAATCGGACAAGTAGATAAGAAAAAACATATCAATCAGAGAAAAGCAGGCTTCAGTAAAGGCATTCAGTATAGGCCAAATATAGACAAGATATATAGAAAAAATTCATATATAGGAAAAAATTCATATATAGAGGAAAAAATCCATATATAGAGAAAAATGCTGATATTATGAAAAAACTATTAGCAGCTGATTAGAAAAAGCAGTTCAAATTCAGTTGTTCATTTAAGCCATTAGGGCTAACAGTATCTAGGATGTGGATCCATCGGGCCTCCTTTTGTAAGAGGGCCCTTGCCCGGTCTCCTCCACGAGGATTGATCGGTACACTATCGATAATTTTATATCGGATAGTTGCTGGTCCATGCTTCATCATCCTAAAATGTCTTGCGACTGGCTGTTCTGTATCCCGTTCCACCGATGATAAACGGATGGCACTTCTGTGTTGTGCCATCCTCTCCTTGAATTTGCAAGTTGTTTTTCCGACGTATCCAAGGCCACAAGGGCATTTGACCAGATATATGACAAAAGAAGAGTTACACGTGTAGATGTGTTTAATCTTGAACACCTTGCCTGTCCTTGGATGTGTGAATGTGTCACCTGTCTCCAAGAAGTTACAGGTGGCACATCCAAGACAACGATAATTTCCTTGTTTTTTAGTTAGGAAATGGGAAGGGTGTTCAACAGTAGGTTTTTTTGAGACGTTTTTTACAACCCAATCTCGAATACTGCGGTTCTTACGAAAACAAGGAACTAAAGTGGAGTCTCTCAGCAGTGGTAACTCAGGGTCTAGGTTTATGACCGGCCAAAGCCTTTTAGCTGTACCCATGATTTTCTTTTTGGTATCTGTAAAATCTGTAACAAAGATGGTTTTGTTATCCATCGATTTTTTGGGTTTGCTGGTGCGGAATTCTATTTTAGGGATTTCCATAACCCATCTCTTGGCTTCCTGAATTGTACTGTTGAGATAACCACGTTCCAGGAATCTCTTTGCCATTTTTTCTATATATCTTGTCTATATTTGGCCTATACTGAATGCCTTTACTGAAGCCTGCTTTTCTCTGATTGATATGTTTTTTCTTATCTACTTGTCCGATTTTAAATCACCCTTTTCTCTGTTTATATTTATCCCCACAGCTGACCGTTGCCCAGCAACCAATAGCCGTCCCTTGGACCACGTGATGAATGAAAGATCCAGCCAGTAGATACAGGCTGTGTGCGGGAGCTGGTACTGCAGCGTCACGCTGGTTACTAGCGTGCATGGTCTCCTAGCAACCGGCAGACGCCCATGACATCATTGGATAGCGACCAGCATCACACGTGGACGCCGGCGGAAGTGGACGCTCAGGACGGACGGCGATGCACTCCCCCTGGATCAGGTATTTAAATTGTTTTTTTTCTATTATCACATTGCTTCTGATGAAAATTCCTGACGAGAATTGAAACGTTAAGCTTCCTCTTTGGTGTTGCTTTAGTTATTTCATTCGCCGTGAGTGCCGCCATCCATATCTCGTTATATATATATATATATATATATATATATATATATATAATACAGGTTTGCAGGCGGCACTCAGGATAAATAAATACACGACACACAGCCAGGACTTTGCCAACGTTTCAATGCTGGTGCATTTTCGTCAGGGCGATACAGGGCCCTGACGAAAATGCGATACAGGGCCCTGACGAAAATGCACCAGCATTGAAACGTTGGCAAAGTCCTGGCTGTGTGTCGTGTATTTATTTATCCTGAGTGCCGCCTGCAAACCTGTATTGTATTGGGAGACATCGCGTGTGTAGTCCTATTCTCAGGAAGGCAACAGGAGCAGTTATCTGCAGTGTGTCAGCGAGTGCCAGAACACTTGGATATATATATATATATATATACATATATATATATATATATATATATATGGCTGTGGGGGACGGTGGCACTCGCAGAATGAAAACACAGGAGACCACTTTCTCACAACTTTTCGGAGCTGTGTTGCCCCTTTATCAAGTGCAAAAAAAACACTGTTTTTTTGCACTTGATAAAGGGGCAACACAGCTTCGAAACATTGTGAGAAAGTGGTCTCCTGTGTTTTCATTCTGCGAGTGCCGCAGTCCCCCACAGCCATATACCGGTGGCAGTACAAGCTGCCACACACTGGAGGGGACCGCATCATTGCTGCATTGTTTCGACCTTTACCACAAGCTTGGAGTGCCGCCCCCACAGCATTATATATATATATATATATTTATTATTACAGCTTGGGTGGGGGACCGGCACTCCCAACTTGATTGCAATAAGCTTGCACAGGTGCCTTCACTGCTTTACCGGAGTTGAAGCAAAGTATACAGAGATGAGGGTGCGGCACTCTGGTCTTGAAATCAAAGAAACGACAGTACAGTGTCTGGTGGTCAACGTTTCAGTGCTCTTTTATTGGCACTATCGTCAGGATAATGAACAGGTAAACTTAGTGACATTTTATAACATTACAGGTGATCAAGAGATGGGAGTGGTAACCGGCGTTCACCAATCCCTGAGGATTTCGCGTCAGCTAACCACACCCACCACAATGTGCATACTTCACACTAATAAAGTTTGTAAGTACAAAATTACAAAAAAAGGGAAAAAGAAACAATGAATGAAAAAACATTTAAAAAGTTGCAGAATATATACAGACATAATTATCACAGTGCAAATGGCATAATACAGATATATAATTAGAATGACAAGTAACATAATGCACTTAAGTTGTTACTTTTGCATGTTAAACTCAAAAAGCAGCAAACGACAAATACTCATTCAGCCCTTTTGGTGCGATTACACCTAAACGGTGAATCCACTCAGTCTCTTTTCTTAATAATAAATTATTGCGATCACCGCCACGAACAGGTCTGTCAACCTGATCGATCATGCGGTACCGCAAACTGGCAAGGGGATGTTTCATTTCTACAAAGTGACGGGCTACAGGTTGGTCACTAGTACCACTCTTTATAGCAGCTTTGATAGAAGACCGGTGACCGGCCATTCTGTCCTTACATTTGCATTGTGTCTTACCTATATAGGTAAGACCGCAGGGACAAACTATCTGATATATGACGTAAGCGCTATTACATGTCAGATACTGCCGTATGAGAATCTTTTTGCCCGACTGTGGATGATTAAAACTATCACCTGGTATCAAGTACTGACACGTGACACAGGTGCATCTGAAGCACCCTGGACGTTTAATCAAAAAATGGCTGTCAAGTTTTTTTAGAGATGTCTGATTTGACAAGTAAGTCACGCAAATTGGGGCCCCTTTCATAGCAGGGCATGATGGTAGTATTAGTAAATGGTAGTTGCTTATCAGATTGCACAATGGGCCATTGGCTCCTTACTGTTTGCTGGATCTCTGTCGACATAACATTAAATTTATTCACCCATGGTAATCTCACATTAACACTATCAGTGCCTTTAGGTTTTTTCTTTAATAAATTGTTACGATCCATACCCATGACTCTTTCTTTGGTTTTTAGTAGGAATGTATGGTCATATCCCCTGGCGATAAATCGCTCAATCAAGTCGTCCAGTTGTTTACTGGCGGCTTGACGGTCGGAGTTGATTCTGTAAATTCGAATCATTTGTGAATATGGGAGCCCCATTTTTAGGGGAATTGGATGGCAACTGTTAATGTGAAGACCTGTATTGCGGTCTGTAGGTTTATAAAAAACAGTGGTTGCAAAGTCACAGTTATCCTTGGAAATAACAACATCAAGGAAATCAATTCTATTCAGATCCATGCGAATAGTAAATTTAACTGGACACTCAGTAGTGTTGTGTTTATTCACAACATCCTGGAATTCCTCCTGAGTGCCAGTCCATGTCAGGAAGACATCATCGATGTATCGAACATACGATGATATCCTCCCTGCAATCATCAAATCATTAAAGAAGACATTTTGTTCGATGTAAAACATATATATATTTGCCAGTGCAGGGGCCACCGATGAGCCCATAGAGCAGCCCGTGCACTGCAAATAAAATGCCCCATCAAACATGAAAAAGTTCTTGGTAAGTATAAACTCTAAAAGTAATACAAAAAATTCAATATATGCATCAGAAAACAATTTACTCTCTTGCAGAAATCTTTGAACAGCCTCACACCCATCTTTATGGGGAATAACGGTGTATAAGCTGACAACGTCAGCACAAATCAGCACAGTATCAGGCTTAAGATTGGAAAATACCTTGAGACGATTTAATAATGCAGTAGTGTCCAACAAAAAGTTCTCATGTTTCTGTACAAGCGGCTGCAATACAGAGTCAAGATAGATGGAGGTGGGTTGTAGAAGAGACCCCCTAGACGATGTAATCGGACGGCCGGGTGGGGGATTAATGTCCTTGTGCACTTTTGGCAAAGTGTAGAACACAGGTATGATGGGGTACTCAGGACATAACGCCTTGGCCAAATCGGCGGTGATGACACCCATGTCGACACCTCTGGTAAGAAGATTTTTTAAGTCCTGTTTGAATTGTGGTGGGTGTGGTTAGCTGACGCGAAATCCTCAGGGATTGGTGAATGCCGGTTACCACTCCCATCTCTTGATCACCTGTAATGTTATAAAATGTCACTAAGTTTACCTGTTCATTATCCTGACGATAGTGCCAATAAAAGAGCACTGAAACAGTGACCACCAGACACTGTACTGTCGTTTCTTTGATTTCAAGACCAGAGTGCCGCACCCTCATCTCTGTATATTTATTATTATTTATATACATTTGGTCTATCTATAATACTTTAACTGACCCGGCATATACTGGGTCACCTAAGTGTCCATCTCCGTGCTTTGCTCCGCCCCTCTGGAAACCCCCTTCTGAAAATCCTGCGTTTGCCCATGTCTGTCATTCTCGTTTGCTCCTCCGAATCAGATTGTGATCGAGGAGCAAAGGACAGACTCTACTATGGCAGTGTAGAAGATGAGCAGCAGCTCCTGCGGGATGTTGAATTTCTTGAGTTGCCTCAGGAAGAACAACCGCTGCTGAGCCTTCTTGACAGTTGTAATGATGTTGGGACCCCATTTGAGGTCGCAGGAAATCTTTGTTCCTAGGAACTCTCTACACTACTCTGTCAGATATTATGAGTGGGTGCATGGCATTTGGTTTCCTTCTGAAGTCCACCACCATCTCCACCGTTTTGAGGGGGTTGAGGTCAAGGTTGTTTCCGCTACACCATTTAGTTAGCCGATCCACCTCCCGTCTGTATGCCGACTCATTTCCATTCATGATTAGGCCGATAACCGTTGTGTCGTCTGCAAATTTTATAATTTTTTACTGACTGTTCTGCTGAGGTGCAGTCGTTTGTGTTGAGGGAGAAGAGCAGGAGGCAGAGGACACATCCTTGAGGGGCACCGGTGCTAATTGTGCATGTGTTTGACATGAATGTGCCTGCTTTCACCGCCTGTTTCCTTTCAGTCAGGAATTCAGTGATCCAGGAGCATGTAGGCTCTGGGACTCCTAGTGAATGGAGTTTTGGCTCCAGGATGTGAGGGATGATAGTGTTGAATACCGAGCTGAAATCAACAAATAGTATCCTTGCATAGGTGCCTGGACTGTCCAGGTGCTGTAGAATGTGGTGCAGCCCTAGGTTGACTGCATCCTTGACACTTCTGTTTGCTCGGTAGGCAAACTGCAGGGAGTCGAGGTGAGCATTTGTCACAACTCTCAGGTGGTTCAGCACCATACGTTCAAACACTTTCATGACCACCGATGTTAGTGCAATCGGCCTGTAGTCATTGAGGTCTTTCGCAGTTGAGCTCTTGGGAACCGGGACGATAATTGAGCCTTTGAAGCAGGTGGGGACCTTGCACATTTCTAGTGAAGTGTTGAAAATTCTGGTAAAGATAGGGGCGAGCTGTGTTGCACAGGTCTTGAGGGCAGATGGAGACACTCCGTCTGGGCCTCCAGCTTTCCTAGGGTTGACTCTCTTGAACATTCCTTCTTCCTCTGTTTGGTCCACCCGGAGAGTCTGGGGGTGGCAGTTTATTAAGGAGGGTGGGCAAGCCGTTTTGCCCCGGTCAGGGGTAGGACTGATGCAGGTAGCTTCCTTCTCGAACCTGCAGTAGAAATCATTCAGCTCATCTCTATTCTGTCTCTATTCTGTGCTCTCTCCACCTGCGCTACCTCTCTCTAACTCACTCTCCTCCCCTCCTGTCTACTCTCTTTCCCTCTATCTCCCCCATCTCTATCTCCTCCAGCCCCCCTCATGTCTAATAGGGGGGGGATAGTTATAAATGTTTTGCCCTAAATCTGTCCCTGCACAGAAGTGGTATATACATAATTAAATACATTACTCCCCGGGGTAGATGCACGGAGGTCCCGTGACGTCACCACATGGAGCCGTCCCCTCTCACCGATCAGAGGCATGGCTCCAGGTAGTGGCCACACCTCCATATGCTGACACTGCTGTCAGTGGGAGGACCCGCTCACTGTCGCTGCTTCTGTCTCTCGTCCACGCTCTTGTCCTCCTGTGCAGGTTAAGGGGGCAGAGCCCATTATGATGGTGTGAAGAGTGCCCATAGGACGTGATGAATCACCTAGTGTCCTATAAGTGTTATGTTTCTGTTATTGGCATTCACCGCCAAAGGTTTCTCGCATTTGGCACTTCCACGCATTTTTTAGCTACATCAGGATTTTCACAATTTTTGGGATCTCAAATAGATGATAATATAGACCATTGGTGAGATCCAATACTCATCAGGGAGACATCAAAGGTGCTGATATGGGTTCACATAATTAACTTTGTCTATAGGAAGAAGAGAGAGGCCACAAACCGAAATTAGTGTCTTCAGTAGTCTATGGCTTTGGCCTTTAGATTCTATTCTGATAGACAAATCGCTACTTGTTTCCCAGCATGGTGCCCAGATTTTTACGTACGCTAACGTACTGAAATTGCATCGCATGCCTCAATATAGTGACATATGATGCGTGCGATGCGATTTCACTCACTTCCATTTCCCGCTCACTGTCTCCTGCTCCCTGGCTCACTGTTAATCCCGCCCCGGGGGTTAACCGCAAATATTAAGTGATCCCCCCCTGCAGCGCCGTCGGCCGCATCCCCCATAGGTTTTTATGGGGGATGCGAAGCTGCCCGATGTATCAAAATCAGGCAGCCCAGCTTCGCACCCCTGGGCTATCACCATTCTGATATGGCGATAGCGCATTGTAGCCTATGGCTACACATCGCACTGCCCGAGCGGCAGTGTGGTCAGCAGGGTCGCAGAGGGGTGAGTGTGTAACGCGCATGTGCAGACCCCCCCAGCTTCTGGCATCAGGCATCGCAGGGACGGGCTCCTTACGGAGCCCTGTCCCTGCGCACTGGCAGGTGATACATTCGGGTGATATGATCGCATTTTACAAAGCAATCCTGAGCGGTAATATTCCGCCCTTATCGCATTGTAAATGCGATCAATGATAAATGGGGCCCTTATTCTTGGTGTTTTTCTAATTTCTACTGCTAATTCGACTGAAATGGCTGCCGCGCTGAATTCAATTTCATTGCCGCAGACGGAGGCAGAGGCAATTGATTTCTTTCAGCGCAATCATCTACTGCCGGTGGCAGCGAATTGTGCCAATAGACACAGAATGCAGCTGAGTCTTAAGGAAGGTATGTGGCGGTGCCATGTGAAGATTTGTCGGCTAAAGGCAAGCCTTAGAGCGGCACACTTTTTCCCTGGGTGCCTCTTACCCTTCCACACATTGGTGAGGCTAATCTTCTCCTGGGCGCAGGAGATGACCTCGATAGAGTACTGCCACCAACAGCTGGATATGTCCAAGAAAACAGCAGTACTCTACAACTCTACAATAAGTGGATGTGGGAGGCCTTCCTGATGGATCTAATGGCGCAGCCACACCGCTGTATTGGTGGACCAGACCGCATAGTGAAGGTGGACGAAACCTTATTCGTCAGGAGGCAAAGCAATGTAGGCCGGATGTTACCCCAGCAGTGTGTATTTGGGGGAATCTGCAGGGAAACAGGGCAGTGTTTCCTGACGATGGTGGCGACCCGCGATGCCACCACATTGATGTCCGCTATCATCAACAACGTAGAGCCTGGATCTACTATATACACGGACTGTTGAAGGGCATATAGCACACAGCAGCTCTAATTAGCCAAATATGAGCATGCCCAGGTGAACCACCGATACAATTTCATCGACCCATCAATGGGGGTCCATACACAGAACATTGAAAGGATGTGGGGCGCATGTAAATGGCACAATAAACGCCATCAGGGCACCGCAAGGAACCTGTTACAATCATACCTTGAGGAGTTCATGTGGCGGAAAACTTTGCGTGGGGATGACCTTTTCAGCGTATCCTCCACGCCCTGACACTGCTAGCGAAGGACAATTAAATTATTTGATCATGATTACATCTCCTTAATTAATCTTTACTCTTTTAAATGAATTGTTTTTATTACCTGGTTATTATGGTTTATGAGTTATTTAAGTAAATGATACTTCTTAGTCAACACATGTCGTCCTTACTGTGTCAGTTGCATGATTTTGCAGGTGTGAATGTGTTCATAAAACACCACCACTATCAACATCACCCTGAAGCGTGGCGAGCCTAGCGAGCCCCGAGAGGGGCGGCGGAACGCGTCCTACGACCTTTTCATACCCCCACTATCCACATCGCGTGGAGTTGATTTTATATAGTGTGGCGAGTGTAGCGAGCCAACGAGACCGAAGCGTGGTGAGCGCAGCGAGCCCCACAAGGGGACACGGAATACATGTAAAGTAATCCGCGTCCCCTCGGGGGGCTCAAGATGTGAGGGGTATAAAATAGTGTTTGTGTGTGTATTAGGTGTAATATGGGGATACTGTGTGTTACTGAGTGTAATATGGAAGGGGGGAGCTGTGTGATGTACTATGGTGTGTACAATGTGCTTTGTATACAGGGTGTAATATGGGGGGCATAGTATAATGTATACTATGATGTGTGCAATGTGCTGGGTACTGGGTGTAATATGGGAGGTGGGGAGGAGCTGTGTGATGTACTATGGTGTTTGGTACAATGTTCTTTGTGTACAGGCTGTAATATTGGGAGGGGGGGTGCTGTGTGTAATGTACTATGATGTGCAGTGCTGCATGTACTGGGTGTAATATGGGGGACTGTGTATAATGTACTATGGTGTTTTGTACAATGTGCTTTGTAAACGGGGTGTAATATGGGGGGCATTGTATAATGCATACTATGATGTGTGCAATGTGCTGTGTAATATGGGGAGCGGACTTGCCTACCCTCCTGCATTTTGCGAGTGGCTCCCGCTGCCCTGCAAATTGAAGCACAGCTGTGTAATGCAGCTGTGATGTCAGTGTGTAGCCCTCCCGTGTAATGCAGCTGTGATGTCAGTGTGTAGCCCTCCCGTGTAATGTAGCTGTGATGTCAGTGTGTAGCCAGTACTGCGCTTGGTAATTTGGTCTTTACTTGCCACTGTAGGACACACCCCTGAGTGACAGTAGACACACCCCTTGGGTAGAATGTGATATGCCCCCCTCAACGGCGCACTGCACAATGCCTTACAGAGTGATCTATAATCTCCCTGAAACTACTTTTCAAAAGTAGGCAAGTATGTCCTGACCCGGTGCGTGGCTCTGCACAGCGCGATGGAATGCTAAAGTTCACGCTGCGCAGGCTGCACCCTCCCTACCGCCAGTCATAAGTATGTACCCCATCTATCTAAACTCAAGTGGAAACCCCCCTGCAAAATTCCTGTGTTTGCCCCTGGCAGTGGCCATATTGTTTTCACTGCATACCTTACAACATCCACGCATGCACACAGCGTCGATTCCCTTCAGGCTGGGGGGACTTACAACTGCCCCCCCCCCCCCCCCCCACCACCCCCTCCGTGGGACACTCCCGGCCGTGGGCAGGAGGCTAGAATGTCCCCGAAAAAAACAGGACGGTCCCGCGAAAAAAAGGGACAGTTGGGAGATATGCTCCCATATTCATCACTGGGGGTGGGAGGTGGAGTGGGATGGGATGGAGAGCATGTCCAGCACTCTGTAAGCTTCTGGCATGTCCCTAGTCTTTCTGTCTCCCGTGAATAGACACTGCAAGTGACAGGGAGCCACCCAACTGCACCGTACCCCCCGCGGAGCACTGCAGCTCATGGTTGAAAAAGCAGGACAGTTGGAAAAAAAAAAGGAACTGTCCTGTGAAAATTGGTACAGTTCAGAGGTAGAAAAAGAGAAGCATTAGCAAAATGCTTCTGAGTTCAAAGAGTTGAATAAACAATGCCATCTACTGGACAGTATAAAGAACACCATGTGGCAACTAACACTAAATATATTATAAGCGATAAAATTGTTAAAATGTCATTAACATATTAAGTTGTAGGCACCTTCTAAATGATATTTAGTGGTTTAGGGCATTTTCGAGCTATGGGCCTTATTCAGGTTCATTCACTCGGATGCGTGCATTCACCCTTGCAAATGACCCAAACCCCACCTTGCGAATGGTTAGCCCACACCACCCATTTGCATGCCAAATTCGTTCGCAATGCTTGCAAACAGATATTTTACATGAACATTCATTAGCCTGCCAGTGGGAACCTCCCCCATCTATCGATGGTCGCCGACCATCGAATGATGGCGAAGATGCACACATATGTAAGGGTGGCGCAGACTACTCGTACATACAGTTGTGCTCATAAGTTTACATAACCCGGCAGAATTTGTGATTTTCTGGCCATTTGTCAGAGTATATGAATGATAACTTACAAACTTTTCTCTCACTCATGGTTAGTGGTTGGGTGAAGCCATTTATTGTCAAACAACTGTTTACTCTTTTTAAATCATAATTACAACGGAAACTACCCAAATGACCCTGATCAAAAGTTTACATACCCCAATTCTTAATACGAGTATTGCCCCCTTTAACATCAATGACAGCTTGAATTATTTTTTGGTAGTTGTGGATGAGGCTCTTTATTTTCTCAGACGGTAAAGCTGCCCATTCTTCTTGGCAAAAAGCCTCCAGTTCCTGTAAATTCTTGGGCTGTATTGCATGAACTTCACACTTGAGATCTCCCCAGAGATCAATGATATTGAGATCAGGAGAATGAGATGGTGTCACGGTTTTTGACTCGGACGGGTGAATGCCAGACCGGGAATTGGCTTGACCTGACTATGGGGTGCGGAGTCTAACCGTACCGGTGGTTTTCGCCAGTGACCCCTCCAAGCGGGATTTGGGCTTCGCCGCACTCGGTACGCCGGTCGCGGTCCCGCTCCCCTGCTCAGATTTCCCACATGGTGCTGGTAAACACTGGGCGTAAGGCAGGGTAAGCTCTGGAATACTCATGGTCAGACTTGCCGGGTCAGGAACTTGTAGACAGATACAGGTACTATAGGAGTAGGCTTGAGCAAGAGTCCAAGTACTAGCCGGGTCATACACTGGGAGTCACAGGATGCAGTACACCAGGGTTGCCGACTTGCATATAATCCTCTCTGGGAGAAGCCCGGAGAGGAATCTTTCATTACGAGTTTGGGGGGCGGGGCTTACCGGTGACGTAATTAAGCCCCGCCCCCATTACGTCAAATAGCCGAAATAACTGATCTCAATGGAGGGGGCGGGGCTAAAATGACACGATTGTGCAATTTTAGCTCCGCCCCCTCCTCTGAGACCCGCGGATTGCGGCATTTAAATGCCGCGATCGGGGGGGGGGGCGCTCAGTGGGGGTCCCCCTGATTCCGGGAGGGTTGCCCACCCTTCCGGGGGCCGGGAGGGGGGATCCGATTTTCGGGAGACACCCGCAAATTCCGGGGGGGTTGGCAACCCTGCAGTACACAGGTAGCGGGCTGAAGAATGGTCACAGAACAAGCCAAGGTCATACACTGGATGTCACGGATGTAGTACACAGGGAGCAGGCAGGATAATAGTCAGGAGAATAGCCGGAATCATACACTGGTAACACTGGATATCAGACCAAGCACTGGGAACGCTGGAGCAGGTTAGTGAACCTATAGGCCGGTTTCACACACTCCGGCTCCTGCCGGACGGTGAAATCCTGCACGGCCAGGGAGCCGTGCCGCACACATTAGTTGTGAATGGACACTATTGTGTCCATTCACACGGGACGGCCACGACCCGGCCGCACGGTTGCAGCCGGATCCCGCCACTGGAAGGGACGGCTGCCGGGCTGTGGCCATCCCTTCCATGATAAACTAGTGTGTGCGGCACGGCTCCCTGGCCGTGTGGGATTTCACCGTCCGGCAGGAGCCGGAGTGTGTGAAACCGGCCATACTCTGGCAGCTTCTGTCTGCCAGAGACTGCCTTTTTATAGGAAGCACAATTAGCTGGATACTCACAGGTGCTTTAATCAACGAGGGCTGAGCATGGTTAGTTTACACAGAACTTCCTTGCAGGAGAGATTCACCAGGTGATGTAACTAATTAGCAGAGCTCAGATCACACAGACTTCCCTGCAGCATGGAGTGGACCAGAAGCTGTAATCAGCATGTAATGTTCAACTATACAGAGCTGTCAGCAGCATGAGACAAAGCCAGCAGGTTTTTACAAGCAGGTAACACTGAAATACTTGCATATTGTGACAGATGGCCACTCCAGAGCCTTCACTTTATTCTGCCGTAGCCAATGACAGGTCGACTTAGTCTTTTGTTTTGGATCATTGTCATGTTGGAATGTCCAAGTACAACCCATGCGCAGCTTTCGGGCTGATGAGTGCACATTTTCCTTTGGTGAGATGCATTAGAGCAGGGGTTCCCAATCTTTTTCTAATCACGGCACTCTAGAGTATCAGAATTTTTCCAAGGCACCCCATGGCCCCAAAAAATATATATCAAATTAAGTAGATTGTGTTATTATGTGCTTCTTAGGTTCAGTTATGTGATAACAGGCAGGATTTGGTTCTGATTGTACACATTTTATGATTGGCAGCCACCAGCACTGGTTTTGTCCAGAAATAATTGATCATAAATAATTAGAATTGGTCCTGGACGACCAACCCAAGGCACCCTTGCAAGTGTCCTGAGGCACCCCAGGGAGCCTAGGCACACAGTTTGGGAACCACTGCATTAGAGGGTTTGGGGGTCAATCGCACAGAACTTGGAAGAGAAATAAGTGATATCGGTAGAGTGACCCCCTGTTAGTCTGAATGGTCGGTACAGTCACTATATACATATACAGTTCAGGGGTGTGCTATCACGGGACAATTTTCAGTGGGCAAGGGGATAGAGGGTGGTTTGTCACGGTGTGGTGCACCAGAACAAAAAGGAGAAATTGTATACAATAAAATATACCTTTTAATAAGAATCAATTAAAATTGTGAAATATGACAAACTACATTATGTGTACTACATCATTTTGTAGCGAAGTTGCGCTAATGTGTGGCCTCTCTCTTTAAAATGTTTGGCAACACGCCTTGTTCAGGAGCTGGATATCCAGCTCCTGAACAAGGCGTGTGAACATGCCGAAACGCGTTAAGCCTTAGCACTCCAGCTTCAGCAATCACTTGGAGAGCCATACCCCTTCACACCAGTTCCAGACACCTATTGGACATCTCACCAGACCTTTTTCCGGACCAGTTTTAAACCATTCCATTGGTTTCCGCCATTGAAGTCTCACTCTGCAGCATCAAGTTTGGTATTCTTCTACCTAAAAACTGCACCATCGATCAAACGAGTGACGATTGGGCAATCATCACTGGGTATTTACCGGGACTCCACCATACCCTTGTCATCAAGGACATCTGAACTGTCTGGCAGGGCAGGCGACAGGGGGGTCAAAGGGGACACCTGTACAGGGCCCCAAGCTTGTGAGGGGCCCCTAAGTTCTGATGGCTGTAAGCATAGCTGTGGCAGTGCCTAGAAATGGTTTATAATGGCACCCACCGTGATTCCTGTAAGGGTACTTACCCAGACACCCCTCCAGTATTAGTGATTATTAATTGTGTCTTTTGTAATAATAAAAAACATTCAATATGCAGTATACTAAAAAAATTCTGCTCAAGGGGGCGTGGTTAGGGGGCCCCAGAGATATCAGTGTACCGGGCCCCAAGATTTCTGTTGCCGGCCCTGCTGTCTGGTAACTATACCACATCTGGTGTTGATTTGGACACAAAACCGATCTCTCCCAATATATTTGAATGCCAGCTGGAAACAATTATTTTTCAACATTGAATTTTTTATACCAATTCCCCTTTTTTATCTCATGAGAATTCTCATATGAAATGTTCATTGTATGTTATAATAATTTTTTAAGGTAATTGTGTATTATCTGGGCGCCCAATTTTTTCATTGGGTCGGGAAAATCGCGTCAATCGCATCGCATGCGACCAAATCGCACATGCGATGCGATCAACGCGATTTTGACATAGGAATCAATGTTGAATGGTTCCAAATGGTCCCTGACACCCGATTTCACATTAGGGCCAATGTTAAATGCCCCCCAGGCCCCCCCATTAGGTGTACGCCCCCTCATTATTAATGCCACCCCACCATCAACGCCAACCCGAAGCGTGGCGAGTGCAGCGAGCCTGTGAGGGGCGGTGGTACGCGTCCTCTGAATTTTTTCATACCCCCACTATCCACGTCGGCGTGGAGTCGATTCTATATAGTGTGGCGAGCGCAGCGAGCCACCGAGCCCGAAGCGTGGCGAGCGCACGCGAAATACGAGCCCGAAGAGTGGCGAGCGCAGCATGCCCCGCGAGGGGACGCGGATTACTTAACATGTATTTCGCGTCCCCTCGTGGGGCTCGCCACGCTTCAGGCTCGTATTCCTCGTCCCCTCGCGGGGCTCGCTGCGTTTGCCACACTTCGGGCTCGGTGGCGAGCTGCGCTCGCCACACTATATGAATTCAACTCCACGCCGATGTGGATAGTGGGGGTATGAAAAGTGAGTGATTATACTACCTCTGATTTATTGACGTTTACATCATAGCCAAACTCAGATTATAAAAATATAAATGCCACCATACACTTGTCACAGCCACAAGTCGGACCTGTTTTCTGTTGAACTTCCCCTGAAGCTCTTCGGGAGTCCTCACATCTGATTTGGCACGCGACGTGCCTTTTTTAACATGTGAAAATGATAAATTGCATGTGATTTATCGCATGTCAAAGGACTGCCAGGGAGCTGCCAAGGGAGTTCAAGGGAAATTGGATGAAATGCATCGTGGGTGTAGATGTGTGCGTATCAAGAAACTCACGGACACCTGTGCAGATTCAATCAGGTGCGTCTTTATTCCAGCTCCGGCTAACACTGACTGCCCGGCCAGCCATGTGACCGGAAGTGATGTCATAACCTGGGTACTACAAAGACCAAGATGCATCAGATGCATCTACATCCCCCCTTTTAACTGAGAGGACACAACATGCATGGATATAACAATTTCAACAATAAAGATAAAGATGAAGGAAAAGACTACATAGTAAAGTCTTGGAACTTGGGATTGGGCTTGGACACCCGCCCGGACCTAGTGACGGTGTGCTGTGAACCCATGGGATTGTCCTGGACAATTTGGGAGGGCTCTGCCACCGGGAAGGTCTCTGGGATGGGATCGTCCAAATGATGTGAATCACCACTAGCATTGGTTGCAGCAGTGGGAGTAACTGATGGACCCGGCTGTGCAGAGTCCTCTTCAGCTGTACTCAGCAGGTGCTGGCGGTTGCGCTCATACAAGGCATCGTCAGACTGCACCACATAACTGTTAGGACGCTCTGATGCTTTGACAGAACCACTGCTGTTCTGTCAAAGCCTTGCTCAGTCTGTATGCGAACAGGTTGGCCTGGAGAAAGTGGTGGCAGGGGATGTGCAGATCTGTCGTAGGACGCCTTGGAGCCTGCTCTGCATCTGTTGATGCAATCACTCACTTGGGATTCCACTCTGGACCGCAGGAGCTGCTTTGCCATGGGGACCACCGTACGGGTGCGCCGTGCCAACAAACACTGTGCAGGGGAGGGTAACCCGTCTCTGGGTGTATTTCTCAGATTGAGCAGGGCTAGGTATATGTCTGAGCCATCTCGTGCACATTTTTCCATCAAGTGCTTTGCTTAGCGAACTTCCCGCTCCGTCAACCCGTTGGATTGTGGATAGTGAGGACTGCTGGTGATATGCTGAAAGTCCCAAGTATTGGCAAACTCTGCGAATTCTCTGCTCTTGATTTGCATGGCATTGTCAGTGATGAGCTGCTGTGGAGTGCCATGTGCTGATAAGTGCCTTTTGATATTACCATCAGGCTTGTGGTGGTGGTGAGGTAGTTAATTTCGACCCAGCCTGAGTAAGAGTCCACAAGCACCATGTACTCCTTCCCCCTCCATTCAAACAGGTCAGCCGCCAGGATGGACCAAGGAAGGTCCGGGATGTCGTGGAGCAGCATGGGCTCCCGTGGCTGATGTGGACGCAGGGCATTGCAGGGGGCACAAAGGGACACGGACCGTTCAATGTCACCATACATAGAGGGCCAGAATGCAGTTTCTTGGGCCCTGCGCTTGGTGGCTTCCAGGCCTACATGGCCCTGGTGCAACTGCTGGGTGTATGAGGACTGTAGAGCAGCTGTGATCACAAAGCAGTGACCTCGCATAATGACACCATCAACTATGGTGAGTTCATCCCTCATGCAAAAGAAGGGACGTAGACAGTGGGGCAAGTCTCTGGATGAGGGTGGCCAGCCATTGAGGATGACATCAGCAAGACGATGGGAGAGCTCATCTGTGCTGGTGGCTGCACACAGCTCCTCCATCAGTTTCTCACAGCCATCAGGACTTCTACAGCCATGACCTCAAACTTGTCCTCAGGGCTGCCCAAGTCAGTGGAGGGCAGAAATGTCCTGGACAAAGCGTCAGCAACATACATTTCTTTACCTGGCTTGTAAATAATGTCCAAATTGTACCTTTGGAGCTTAAGAATCATGCTCTGTATGCGGGATGAGGCAGAGTGTATGGGTTTCTTCAGGATGGTGATTAGGGGTTGATGATCTGTTTCAATCACGACAGGACAGCCATAGATGAAATCATGAAAACATTTGCAAGCAAAGACAAGTGCCAGCAGTTCTTTTTCGATTTGTGCATATCTTGTCTCCGTGTCGGTGAGGGCCCTGGATGCAAATACCACCGGTTTGGGGTGCTGTAGGCAAACAGCCCGAGCCATTTTGTGAAGCATCAGCAGCAAGGACAACAGGATCATGCACGTTGAAGTACTGTAAGACTGGCGGATGTGTGAGCATGGTCTTTAGTTGGTTGACAGCAGCTGTGTGTGTGTCCAACCAGCACCATTCAGAGTCCTGATGCAGTAACTGCCTCAAAGGTGCAGTGGTATTGCTGTACTGTGGAAGAAACTTGGACAGGTAGTTGTCATCCCCAGGAAGCACTGGAGTGCCAATTTGTCTACTGGGAGGGGCATTTGCAGGATGGCAGAGACCTTATTTGGGTCTGGCAGGACGCCCTTGTCGGTGAGGATGTGGCCCACGTATGCCACCTCCATGACTCTGAACCTGCACTTGTCAGGGTTGAGCTTGAGGTTGAGGGCGCGAGCCCGTTGGAGTACCTGGTGGAGGCATTGATCATGCTCCTCTCTGGTGCGGCCCCAGACGAGGATGTCGTCAACAATGATGTCACAGGGATAGTCAGCGAACAGTTGCTCCATGCATCGCTGGAAAACTTCACTGCCTGTGGTGATGCCATAGGGCATGCGGAGGAAGACGTAGCGCCCAATGGGGGGTCATGTAGGCAGTAAGCAAAGCAGAGGCTCTGTCCAGAGGGATCTGCCAGAACCCACACTTGGCATCCAGGGTACTAAAAACGGTTGCACCTGGCATGTCAGCAATCACCTGCTCGATGGTGCGGAGCGGGTGGTAGGGGCGTAAAAATGCCTTGTTTAGGTGTACTGGGTCAATGCATAACCGTACAGTCCCATCTTTTTTAGCAGCTGCTACCATTGCAGACACCCATTGTGTTGCTTCTTCAATTGGTGCAATGACACCTAGCTGCGTCATTCTGTGTAGCTCTTGAATGATTTTGTCCTTCATTGCAATGGGGGGAGCACAAACAGTGGGGGCAATAGAGTCGTCCAGCCTCATATGATATGTGATGGGTAGCTTTCCTAGTGTGCTGTTATCAAATAAGTCTTGGAAATCTTTAATTTCTGGGACAGTCATTTGCATAGCGTGTACATCAGGCCCCAGTTTCAGCAGGCCCAGTTTCATGCTGTTTGGGAGGCCAAGCAATGATTTAACTTGTTGGTCCACAATGTGGAAAAGCAATTCAGCACGGTTGAACTGATTTTTTTGCGGTGCCAAGTGTGGTGATGACCTGGCCTCCATATGCTATTAGGTTGATTTTGTCCTGTGGGTTGATCTGTGCAGCAGGGTCTAGCTTGCGTAGTTGTCTGCGTGACATGACGTTGCACTTGGCCCCTGAGTCTATCTTGATTGTGGCCACTCTGTTGGTGTGTTTGGTCTTGAGTTTTAAAAATATTTCACTCCTCTCATCAGTGTGATCGACACTGTCACAGACTGTTGTGCGGGCTGTGCTGTGCACAAGGTCTGTGTCTACCTGGCTGACCTGCCTGGGTGTGCGGCTGTATCGGGGTTCTGGCTGCTGCTTTGGGGGTGTCTGGTCTTTGGAGCGACAGCACCTGGCGAAGTGGTTCCATTTGCCACATGCATTGCAGCGTTTATCATATGCAGGTCAGTTCTGCTTGCCTGGGGGGTGCTGTGCTGCGCAGTTCCCACATGAGGGTGAGCGGGGTGCGGTGGCCGCCATGACACATACTTCAGTGTCCTTTTTTAACTCCCTTGTGCCCTTTTCTGCCTGCTCATGGAGCATGCATATGCTTATGGCGGTTTCTAGCATGAGGCCCTTCTCCCTTAGCAGCTGTGCACGTACCTTGTCATTTCTAATGCCACACATGATTCTGTCACGGATAAGTTCATCTGTGAGTGTCCCAAAGTTGCACCTCTTTGCCTGTAGTTCTAGTGTGGAGGTGTATGATTGCACTGTATCGTCGCCCTTTTGACTTGTGCTGTTGAAGATATGCCTGTCCATAATGACGTTCTTTACCGGCATACAGATCTCCTTAAACTTAGCCAGCAGGACTTCAGGATCTTCTCTGCTCTCTGTATCCGAGTAGATGAATGCCTCTGATTTGTCCACGGCGTCTGTGCCTGCGAGGTTCAGCAGCGTGTATGCCTGTACCTTCTTTGACTTGTCTCATAAGCCCGTGATGCAGTACACGTGACACTCTCTTTTGAAGCGGAGCCTGTTGTCAGCGATGTGTTCGTCGAAAACCAACGGGTCAATCTTCCTCCACCCATGTGCCATGTTGATCCCACTTCTGACACCATGTAGATGTGTGCGTATCAAAAAACTCACGGACACCTTTGCAGCTTCAATCAGGTGCGTCTTTATTCCAGCTCCAATCAGGTGCATCTTTATTCCAGCTCCGGCTAACACTGACTGCCGTGTGACCGGAAGTGATGTCATAACCTGGGTACTACAAAGACCAAGATGCATCAGATGCATCTACAGTGGGTACTTTTTAACATATATTTTATGTGCAACACGTCTGATCTCCGACTCTGACTGATGTGCACGGGACTGCATATGGGGTTTATTTGGATTTCAAGCACATGCAATTTAGCTCGATTTCACATGACAGGCACTAGTGTATGGTTGCCTTAAAAATAAATGTTTAATCATTTTCTGTTTGTTACTATTAGCTGGGTACAAAGCTGTCTCCACTTTTGGGACTTTTCAATTAGGTGGGGTTACTCAACATCTGACCTGCAGTATTTGTGCTGTCCTTATCACAAATGTCTCCAGGAATTTGACAGATTACCACTCCTATTGTGTTTGGAACATTTGACCTGCTTCATTCCTGGACTGTTGGCCATACAATCACTTTATCTTGTCTCAAGTTCTGCAGAAAGAAAGCATTTCAAAGCATTCCTCAGGCGTAGATCGCGTCCTCTTCTCTCCGCCGTAGTCCTCCGGTACTTTGAAAAAGTGCTGACTGCTCGCTGTCACAGCTCGCAGGGTCAGTATTCAACTAATCTCCCTGCATACACTGTTTCACCCTCGCTGGTTTTTGGAGCGAGGGGGAAATGGTGTATGCGGCCGCTAAAACAGCGAGGCTCGTGGCTAAATGCAGCAGGCTCCCTGCATTAGCCGTGAGCCTTGCAGTTTGGGAGAATCCACACTGTCTCCTGGCGCACTGAATAGGGCAAGTAGCCCGCGCGGGGGTTAAAAGGCGAGGATGGCTTGTTTTCGGTGATCCCCAACGTTTAACCCGCTCTCCGGCCGAATTAAATACACCACATTAAATGCAGTGCCTCAAAAGCCACAGCAAGACTAACATGCTGTTGGCATTTGAGGGCAGTGATGGGGAGCGTTTCAGTGGCCCTGACAGCATGATTTTGCCAGTCATCCTTACTAACCAGTGGGTTACTCAGATGTCAGATGGTTGCGCTATGGTTCTCAAACTCAGTCCTCAAAAAAAGGTCAATTTTTACGAGTTCAATGGAAATGTTATTTAAGCAATAAAATGGACTACTGCTATTTATGATGATAATAATAATAATAATAATAATAATAATATAGATGTGACACTAACTTAGCACTGTCAGTCGAAGCTGTATTACACAATCAGATGCTGACAGTCATCATCATTACAACTCCGAAAAGGTATAGAATAGAGATGAGCGGGACCGGATCTTCGGGATCCGGCAGATCCGAATATGGTGATCTGAGTCAGGATCCGCGCCGGCTCGGGAGTTCCCGCCTGAATTCCGGACCGAAAACGAGGCAAAACGTCATCATCGCGCTGTTGGATTCTTGTGGGATCTGGATTCTATATAAGACACACGAGCGCCCCGCCATCTTCACTCCATTATAGGAGAGGGAAGAGGGTGGTTGGGATCTGTGCTGCGTGCTCCGTGCCCTGTGCCCTGTGCTGTGATTTATTTAGTGACTGATTTTATTTTGTTGTAAACTAGGTGCTGCAGTGCTCACACACAGGGGCTGCAGTGTTGCTGACTGTACACTCAGTGTACAGGGGCTGCATTGTCCATAATACAAGGGGCTGTGTCCAGTGTGTCAGGGGCTGTGTCCAGTGTACAGGGGCTGTGTCCAGTGTACAGGGGCTGTGTCCAGTGTACAGGGGCTGTGTCCACTGTCCAGGGGCTGTGTCCAAGGGCTGTGTCCATTGTCCAGGGGCTGTGTCCATTGTCCAGGGACTGTGTCCAGAGTGACAGGCTGTATCCAGTGCCAGTGTAAAGGGCTGTGTCCAGTGTGACGGACTATATCCAGTGTCCAGTGTGACGGACTGTATGAAGTGATCAAAATTGACTAGAAATTAGTGGAAATTAATGTTGTTGAGCTTAATAATACTTTAGGGGCAAAAACAGGCCCAAAATCTGTTATTTTAGCAATTTTTAGCATGTTTCCAAAAAAAATCCAGATCCAAAACCAAAACCAAAACCCGCAAGGGTGGTTTTGCCAAAACCAATACAGATCCAAAACACGAAGGGAGATCCAGATACAAAACCAAAACCCGAAAAAGTGCCCACCACTCATCTCTAGTATAGAAGTGGACTAAATCTAATTGTGTCACAATTACCTGAACACACTCCTGTCTACACTTGCTCAGTCCCTTTCTGCCTTTAGAGTAGATACATGATGCAGGTCATTAATGCACAAAAAAACTATATACAAGCATATGGCAGGGTTGCCTACACTCCCAGAATGGCCGGTCCATTGGAGCAAACAATGCGAATCGTGTCATTGTAGACCTCCCCCCCCCCGCCTTGCAATGCCTGAAATACCGGCATTGCATGAAGATGCAATCATGTTGGCCACACCCCACACTGGTGATCCGCCGGCTGCCCCCATCCTGCCCTGTCAGTGGCTCTGCCCACCCCTGCCACACTGAATTGGCTGCCCTCTCCCGGAGAGGGCAGCCAGGAAGTAGGCAACTATGGTATATGGGTGCTAATAATGTGATATGCATATGCAGTATAAAAAAAGGCCTACAACTTTAAATGACTCTATGAAAAAGCCCCCAATGGAGCGAAACACATCAGTGGTTGGTCTTACTTGTTGTGGATCATCCACCCCCCTGGACAGGTGAAAGTTTTGACCATCTATATTTACATCTAAATAAGAGATATTGGGGCAGATGTATTAAGCCTTAACAAGAGATAAATGCAAGGTTGATAAAAGAGAGATAAACATCCAGCCAATCACCTCCTAACTGCCATGTTACAGGCTGTTTGAAAAAAGCCAGTATGGAGCTGATTGGCTGGACATTTATCTCTCTTTATCACCCTTGCATTTATCTCTTGTTAAGGCTTAATACATCTGCCCCACTGGCCTTTGTCACGACCCTAGTCGGCGATTCCCCAGATACGACAATCTGAGTATCCCGGCCACGTGACCCTTTCACTGGGTACCCCAAGCGTGTGCGTATTTCACCACGATTCCGCTTGCCACCAATCAAAGTAAACTTTTGGACTTAGTCCGCGACAGCTTTGATTCTGCCGACACACCAAATTATGAGTTACAGGGTAGCGCCCTGGCAAATTCGTCAGAGGCTTGGGCTGGAAAACAGCAGATACCAGAACTAATTATGACTTTTTAATTAAGTGAAAACACTACAAGGCTTACAGTATATTACAGAAAACATAAGTTACAAGATATATGATTAATAGGTAAGTCAAACGTAAAAACAGTTTCAAAATAAAACAAAATGGGAATAAAGAAACAAACCACTTCAAGGACACACAGCATGAAGCGGGGTTTGGAGTGGAAATCTCTCCGGATATTGGATCATTTCAGAGACAGGTATCGGACCCGTATCATCCCAAGGAAAATGAACAAAATGTCTTGTGAGACACACACTTTTAAGATTGGCAAAAACACACACAATCACAGCCCCCACCTCAGGAATCTTCCTTGTCCAGGGGTTTCCTGAGGATATACCCAGGGGCTGGCTAATTGACTTCTCTTTTGAGGCTTAGCAATTTAGCCATTCAATCACCCCCTGGAGCCTCCTAATTCTTATCTCAAATAAGGTGTCAGTCTAGAGTTCTAAGGGAATTGCTTTTCTGACATCTCTTCTGGTCTGGGAAGACATTTGCCAGAGACCCTGGACTTCAGTACAAGTTTTATAGATGCAGGGGGGAAGAGAGATAACCTCTGCTTTCCTGTTGAGTTTCAAACAGATAGGCAAGGGTTGTTGAATAACCTTTTTACCCACATTAAAATACAGGATGAGTAGATTGCACACCATATCAGAAACAGTATTGTAAACAGAGCATGGACTTCAAAGGAAAGAGATCCCATCTGCCTTCCTGCTTCACCCCCCAGTCCTCCCAACCATCCAGGGCAAAGGCAGGTCACTTTCTCCATTACATTTACCATTAGGGCAGAATGGCGTGGTACAATTACGCTCCTTCTGGCGTAAAAATGGCGGTCGCTCATGACAAGATGGCATCCAATCATGACACCTCCCCCTTTAAAGATCAGCATGGGAGCAGTGGCCAAACCAGCCACAGTATCCCATGCTGAGCCCTGACACTTGTCAGTGCCCTGCCCGTCAGACTGCTGCAGTTTCCAGGTTAGGACCAGCGCTATGGGCGGGGTCTCCGAACTACCGGATTCTTGCTCCTCTTCCAGGAGACCGCAAGCTGCGGGCAAACAGGTGTCCCTGCCCAAGCCATCTGTGGGCACACTGATACAGTGGAAGCTGTGTCCCCTTGTGCCATCCTTGCTGGCAAGGACACAGCCCACCCCAGCTGTGCGTTCGACTCCTGGGCATAGATTCTCACCTGCCGCCGGCAGCTCCGTTTGCCATCCTGGGGTCAGAACCAACCTCTTCTGCCACACCCCACACAGACATTCCCCTGAGGTATAGGCATTCCAGTGCCTCTGCTTCGCTGGGGCAGCCTTAAGAGGACTGTGGGACAATGCTATCAGGTGTTGTAAAGTACCTTGACATGACATGAGGTTAACAACAATAAATATGATACAAATCATATTGGCAATGGCCTTTCCTGTGTTTACCTCAGCACTACATACCATGGGACAGGTAATCCTGTCACCTTCCAAGAATCTCTTGTCCTGCTCTCTTGCCTGAGCTGATTGACTCCCCCTCCCTTTCACTGGGGGGAAGGTACACTCCCTCAAAGCCTTTGTGTGTGTGAATTGTGAAGGGGGGCAGGTTTCTGCCGGGGGGTAAACCAACAGGTCATTGTCCCCTGTGTTGGAAACATCCAATTCCAGCCTTTTAGAGGTTAATGGAGCTGAGTTTATCTGTGCTCCGTGGGCCCTCAGACCCTTCTGGTTACACACAGCAGCTTCACGACTTGCCACTGGCTCTATTACTGAAGCAACCCTCTCACTATACCCATGTGTATCTTTCACACTTCCCAGGTACGGGGCAGCCGCAGTGGGAGGCGGCTCACCTGGCATTTGCAGGCTTGCAGCCTCCCTGGCTGTGGTTTGGTCACAGAATCTCTCCGTGATTGGAGGGGACCCCTTCTGGGTTCCTGTGTTCGTCAATATCTCCCTGGGGAACCATACCCGGGAGAATATGGGGACAAGGACATCGACCACTTTGTCGGCCCTAATGGATAAAAGGGCTACAGCTTCTGGGTAATGGGTGGCGTAATCTACCCCTATTGAAATGTACTCTGTTCTGGAGCTACTGGGCACTGCAAGGGGCCCTACCATATCTACAGCCACCCGCTCAAAGTGTTCTGATACCACGGGGAAAGAAATGAGGGGGGCCTTGCCCACATCCCCAGGCTTCCCCACTATCTGACAGGTATGGCAGGTCCGACAGTACCAGTCCACCTCTTTCATCATACCTGGCCAGTGGAACTTAGGCAGGCGAGCCCCGGTCTTTTGAACCGTAAGGTGTCCAGAGAGGGGAATTTCATGAGCTACCTTAAGCAGACCCTCCCTATACCTTTGGGGTATGACCAGCTGACGTTACGTAACTTGCCCTGGTGGAGTGTTGTGGACTCCATACTCTCTATGCAAACAACCATTCTCCCAGTACAGCCTGGGAGTACCCTGGGAGCCATCTGACTCCTCAGCTGCTGCTGCAGCACTGAGACTCGCCGTTATCAATTCCACTTTGAAAGATCCACTTTCTATTGAGCCCTCAGGGTGTGCAGGGACCTCCTGCTGTGTGACTGTGTCCTGACAAGAAGAAGGGGGGTCTATGGGGGAAGCTGCAGTAAGGGACACTCTCTCCCTATCTGACAGTTCTGCAGTGCACCCAGGACCCACCAGGTCACTGATTATACCTGGTACCACATTTCCCACAGTAGCACAAGACATCACATTATCAACAGTAACATCAATCTCATAACCTGGGGAGACATCCTGCTGGCTTACAATTGCACCATGGCAAACCCGCTATATCTGGATCCCATTGTCTCTGAGCAGGAATGGGGTTATCTGAGCATGTTGTCACCATTAACTTATTGGCAGGTACATGCGCTGCCTGCAACCAACTCCGATTTGTCCCATTGGTGCAGTTAGCATCCCCTGGTCCCATGTCACAACCAGACATCACTGGAAGAACAGGGTTAACTTTTAGCACAGCAACCTGAATGACATCACCAGCAGCATTCCTACCATTGGTGAGTGAGGGTGTCTCATGCCCAACTAGATTAGGGCATTAGTTTAACCCCACAAACTGGCAAGGATTACCCACTATACCTGTCTTTAACTCACCCTCCCTTACCTCTACAGAAGGTACGGCACTATCACAGATCATCCCAGGAGTTTCACAAGAAATCACAACATTGCAATGTTCAGCATGGTTACATACTACCTGAGATGCATCATATGGTTCAGAAGGGTTAGCGACAGTGTGGACAATATTGACAGATATGTGTGGAGTGAATAAAAGTCCCACATCAGTAGTCCCACACACATTTGTGTGCATGCAGTCAGAAAGTCCCATTCCTCTTTCCGACATTGTCTCTTCCCTGCATACTTTCACTATGCAGGCAGCCTCTTCTGGCAACAAATCTGGAGCAACGGATGGGAACATGCTGCTCACATCTTCCAGCAGTTTAAACTGGGCCTTGTGATGTGAGGTCTCCTGAGCAGGTTCCATGACGACTGTAGTAGGCAGAGTTACCTTGTCCTGGTAGGGCATTCCTGGTGAGAGCAAGCTGCTGACATCCTCAGCTTCTGCTTCTCCCAGCAGTTTAAACTGGGACTTTGCTTACAGAGCTGGTAACAGCAGCTGTTCTAGGCGATGCCACTCCGCATCTACCCGGCGGCACTGATCTCTCCAAAATGGGGTATCCAGCTTTCTCCAAGCAGCGACCTCCTGCTGTGCGAATTGGTAACATTCTCCCAGCTCTCTCAGCAGCACCTCAGGAGACGCAGATGGACCCCAGACACGAAATGCTGCACGATACTGGCTAAAGGCATTGCACTCATCGCCCCTTGCCTGGGTGAGCTGCGTGATCATCTCCCCACGAGTATGGTGGTGGCAGGAGATACCTTGCAGCTGGCATTCTTCCGTTAGTTCCTCTGTGCTCATTAGGGTAAACACATCATCATCCTCCTCTGGGTCAATATACCCACTGGACTCCTCCGGTACCATAGGGGATTGGTACTCCGCAGCCTCCGTGACTGCCATGCACCCTCCAGTCTCCCTGGTACTAGCAGAAATGCCAGTCCCCTGAGTAAAGTCCAGGTCCAGCTGGTTATCCACAACCAAGCCGGCATTTACTTCGCTCTCCCTGTGTGTTTCAAAGACAGGGAAATCGTTGCGACGCAGTCCATTGAAATTTGCGTCCACTGTCACAGGCTGCCAGCTGAGCTTAGCTATTTCCAGCTGAAGCTTGCGATTTGCTGCTACCTTTGCAGCAGTGGACTCCCTTTTATTAAACTGCATTATCAGTTTCAGCACCACGGCATTATCTGGCTCTTTCACATACTTCAGAGCCTCTTGCATATACAGATCAAAGGCAGAGCAGTAATTGGAGGCATCCAATCCACGGTTTGTG
The DNA here is from genome assembly GCF_055691185.1 of Crinia signifera. Lineage (NCBI taxonomy): Eukaryota > Metazoa > Chordata > Amphibia > Anura > Myobatrachidae > Crinia > Crinia signifera. The sequence continues at coordinate 135,187,434 of NC_139222.1, read as the reverse complement.
GGGCCTGCAATCTTCATTGTCCGCTTCTCCTCTTCCTCTGTTCTGGAACCAGAATGATTCCCAACCTCAGACCTGGAATCCGCTTGATTCCCCCCAGCTACCTGCTGGTCCGCATCTCTGAGGACTTGGATCATCTGTTCCCTGGTCTGCCCCTTGGCAGGCTCCACTCGGTTGATACCAGAGACCACATCATGATCCAACTTCACACTATTAATTTCCGCAGAAAGTAAAAGTTCAGTACGAAGTCCACCTCTTGCTACCTCAGTAGCACTGGCTGGTGAACTCTCACGCACAAGTCCGCCATCGTGATGCTCTGTATCTTCCTCCATAGAGTCACAGGTCAATCTCCACTTAATCTGTGCCTCCTTATAAGTAGCTGCCATTCTGCTGCAGTTACTTCTCCAAAATAATAAAACAGGGATGGGGAACAGAAAATGCTTTTACAGTGACTTACACTACTACATAAGCCTTGAGTTTTGGTATCTGGTGAAATGTATTCACTTAAGTTATCCAAATAAAAAACAAAAATTGCTTTTTGAAATATCCCCACCGCTGGCCACCAGTTTGTCACGACCCTAGTCGGCGATTCCCCAGATACGACAATCTGAGTATCCCGGCCACGTGACCCTTTCACTGGGTACCCCAAGCGTGTGCGTATTTCACCACGATTCCGCTTGCCACCAATCAAAGTAAACTTTTGGACTTAGTCCGCGACAGCTTTGATTCTGCCGACACACCAAATTATGAGTTACAGGGTAGCGCCCTGGCAAATTCGTCAGAGGCTTGGGCTGGAAAACAGCAGATACCAGAACTAATTATGACTTTTTAATTAAGTGAAAACACTACAAGGCTTACAGTATATTACAGAAAACATAAGTTACAAGATATATGATTAATAGGTAAGTCAAACGTAAAAACAGTTTCAAAATAAAACAAAATGGGAATAAAGAAACAAACCACTTCAAGGACACACAGCATGAAGCGGGGTTTGGAGTGGAAATCTCTCCGGATATTGGATCATTTCAGAGACAGGTATCGGACCCGTATCATCCCAAGGAAAATGAACAAAATGTCTTGTGAGACACACACTTTTAAGATTGGCAAAAACACACACAATCACAGCCCCCACCTCAGGAATCTTCCTTGTCCAGGGGTTTCCTGAGGATATACCCAGGGGCTGGCTAATTGACTTCTCTTTTGAGGCTTAGCAATTTAGCCATTCAATCACCCCCTGGAGCCTCCTAATTCTTATCTCAAATAAGGTGTCAGTCTAGAGTTCTAAGGGAATTGCTTTTCTGACATCTCTTCTGGTCTGGGAAGACATTTGCCAGAGACCCTGGACTTCAGTACAAGTTTTATAGATGCAGGGGGGAAGAGAGATAACCTCTGCTTTCCTGTTGAGTTTCAAACAGATAGGCAAGGGTTGTTGAATAACCTTTTTACCCACATAAAAATACAGGATGAGTAGATTGCACACCATATCAGAAACAGTATTGTAAACAGAGCATGGACTTCAAAGGAAAGAGATCCCATCTGCCTTCCTGCTTCACCCCCCAGTCCTCCCAACCATCCAGGGCAAAGGCAGGTCACTTTCTCCATTACATTTACCATTAGGGCAGAATGGCGTGGTACAATTACGCTCCTTCTGGCGTAAAAATGGCGGTCGCTCATGACAAGATGGCATCCAATCATGACACCTTAATTTGGTTGACTCGCAAGGCAAATTTTGCAGCCTTGCGAGTACACCATTCTAAAGGCCCCCATACACTAGAAAGATTTGTCTGAATTGTAAATTGCATCTAATTTCCCTTGAACTTCCCCGGCAGCTTCCCAGGAAGGCTACATCCAATTTGACACATGATGTGCCATTTTTTACATCCAATTTGCGTCAGATGAATCTCATGTGATTTATCTCTTGTAATAAATGGTACTTATGTAGTATCTGGGCTGCCGATTTCTAAATCGGGTCGGATCGGGCACATCGCATCGCATCGCATGCGACCATCGGATGCGATGCGATGCGATGACCCGATTTTTCCATAGGAATCAATGTTAAAATGGACTGAGTCCATTTTAACATGGAATTCAATGGGAAAAAGGGGTCCTTTTCATACCCCTACTATCCAAGTGGGCATGGAGTTGGATATAAACCTGTGGCGAGCGTAGCGAGCCACCGAGCCCGAAGCGTGGCGAGCGTAGCGAGCCCTGCGAGGGGACACAGAATACCGTCCCCTCGCGGGGCTCGCTTCGCTCGCCACGCTTCGGGCTCGGTGACTCGCTACGCTCGCCACAGGTTTATATCCAACTCCATGCCCACTTGGATAGTAGGGGTATGAAAAGGACCCCTTTTTCCCATTGAATTCCATGTTAAAATGGACTCAGTCCATTTTAACATTGATTCCTATGGAAAAATCGGGTCATCGCATCCGATGGTCGCATGCGATGCGATGCGATGCGATATCGAAAATCGGCAGCCCAGATACTACATAAGTACCTAATAAATCACATGACATTTATCTGATGCGAATTGGATGTACCGTAATTTACCGTATTTTAAAATACGAATTCACCTGGAATACAAATACGAATGTATATCCACCATAGTAAATTTGGCTAGATACAGCTAGCAATAGATATGCTTATGTGTATTCATAGCCATTTCTGTAAATTTCCAAATTGTCTCTCCCGGAGCTCAAGCCTGATTTCAGTGTACTGTATACAAAGAGAACAACTCACTTTCGGCTCAGGATATTGCAGCAGCGGTGACGTGCTGCGGCTGCTGCAGGGGGGGTCAGGCGGAGGAGCGTCCAGAGCTACACAATAGATATATCGGATCTGACCCATCATGGGTGCTTTTAAGCACCCAAGATGTGCCCAGATTCCGATATATCTTATCTTCAGCAGGTCCGACGCCCTGATCCGATCCGATGCGCATGGGGCCGCGCATCAGATCAGATGTCAAACACATGCGATTTTGGGCCGATTTCACCCGATTTATCGGCCCACAGTGCTGAAATCAGGTGAAATCGTCTGAAAATCGCATAGTGTATGGGGGCCTTTCAACTGTGGCAAGGCATGCTGGTATGTGTAGATTCACAACAGCTGGAGAGCCACAGGTTGGCCAGTACTGGCTGACAGGGTGCATGGAATAAAGGATGGTACTGTAGGTAACGGGGACAAGGAAAATGTTTTACAGGAAAGTGTACCGAGATCAATGGTTTACAGATGTCTGTAGCATTATGTATAGATTTAAGGTTACTGTGGATGCATTACTTTAATGAGTTGTAACAGAAACAATGCACAATATACAGATACTGTAACAATATATTTATGGGATAGCACATAGTATAAACTGAAATGGCCACAGAGTGATTATGTTTTACCTGGTGGGCCTGTAATGTTATACAACCGTTAGATGGCCAATGGCAGAATATAAACTATTATTATAGTGGAACCGTGGAATGCAGCCTGTCTGTACAGTATGTCACATTCTTGTCTTCATGATATTCAGGCTTCTCCTGATTTACAGAGTCACCTGTTTATCTTCTTTGGCTGTTGACTGTTTTGGCAAGCTGGAATCCTTCATCGGACACCCTGTCAGTCAAGATACATCAGATATATCAGATATACACATTTGTAAAAAAAATAAAAAAAAACATACAATAAAACAGCCCTTGGCATTATGAGTAGACATATAGGGCCAAATGTAATAGGGTGAGAGTTTCAGAAAGTGAGAGATTTTGCCCATGTTTTTTAAAGCAGCAATCAATTACATGGCAAAATCAACCTGGTTTTGCAGTGTAATTGATTGCTGCTTTAAAAAACATGGGCAAACTCTCCCAAAATCTCTCACTTTCTGAAACTCTCACCCTATTACATTTGGCCCTATTATAGGGTGAAATTAAATAGGATGAGAGATTCAGAAAGTGAGAGATTTGGTAAAAAATCTCCAGTTTTTTTTAAAGCGGCAATCATTTACAGTGCAAAATCACACTGGTTTTGCAGTGTAAATGATTGACACTTTAAAAAAAAAACATTGCCCAGATTGCTCCTCACATTGTATAGGTCCCATTAGCAGCTGATTAGTCATTACATTCTCTCTCTATTTTATCTCTCTCTAAGCTTTGATAAATTCCCCAAGCCTCCATGTTTGGTTATCACTGAATAAAAGGACTGACCACCCCTTGGCACAACATTATTCGCTCCCCCGCCCCCCTGCTTCGGCTGCAGCCCATAGTAGCCAAATGTCAACCCCAGAGGGAGGGAACACCTCCCAATGAGACTGCCTTGGGTGACTGGGAGGTCTTACTTCCAATTGGAAGTCACTGCCAGTCACAGTGCAGCCAGCGCATTCTCACGGACTGCATATTGGCTTCACTAACACTGAGCACAGTGACAGTTTTTTTTCAGTCCTGAAGTCCATAAATTAAAACTGTCACCGGCTGTTTATTAAACTTGCACAAATATCAGACATTGGCTTTATGAACTTGCTTGTAATAAATGTGATATACTATAATCATTTTTGTCCTATTCCTATAAGGGTTGTTTCAATGTTCAGATAGTTATTTATTCTGCATTCAGGATAGAATGAGACAAGAATGCTCTAAAAAAAAAGGGCATGGAAACTAGGGAAGATAATGTAATTATATTCCTCTATAAGGCACTGTTAGACCTCATCTGAAATTCTGTGTGCAATTCTGGGCCCCACTCTACAGAAAGTACTTTATAGAGCTGGAAAAAGTCCAGAGAAGGGCGACGGAACTGATAAAAGGGATGGAATCGTTAACCTATGACGAAAGATTAACCAAACTAGGAATGTTTACACTAGAAAAGAGGCGTGTAAGAGGAGACATGCTTAATTTGTACAAATATATCAGGGCAGGGCAATATAACGAACTATGGGGTACCCCCTTTTGCTTTGAGGGCAGAGACTAGGACACATGGACATGCACTTAGATTGGAGGAAAATAGATTCTGTACCCTTAGGAGGAAAGGTTACGGTTAGGGCAGTAAGGGTATGAAACTCCCTTCCGGAGGACGTAGATTGGGCAGACACATTAAATACATTTAAAATAAGGTTGGTCAAACATTCACTGGAAAAAAAACATCCAGGGGAACAACCCATAATCGGTATTTAGCTCAAAGCTACAATAGGTAGATTATATTACAGGGGGTATCACAGCTAGGCAATACACCTTAGTTAGATCTGCGAAAAAAGGTTGAACTTGATGGACGTATGTCTTTTTTCAGCCTCAACTACTATGTTAAAATACTACATACATAGGAATCTTGGCTTGTCATTATTTATGTGTATATAGCAAGAGCATGCATTCACCGCCATATTACTAAAGCCCCCCCATACCCGGTCTGTTCATCGGATCCGTTGTGTGCTTAAACAGCACACATCATATCGGATCGCATCCCTTGTGCATGCATTGTGCATGCACTGCGATCCGATCCGATGTTTACCTAGTACAAAAAGTATGTGCAGCACATACTTTTTGTACCGTACTATGTGATGCGTGGGAGCGCGCATCGCATAGTACAGAACGGAGCCGGTCCACAACGGACCGTGTATGGGCTCCTTAAGATGGAAGGTCTATTGAAGATAGGATGGGATGTTGCCCATAGCAACCAATCAGATAAATAAACATTAGATCTCCCATTTTAATAAATGTATCCCTAAGGCAAATTTACCCCTAAGTTCAATAGAACTCACATCTTAGTAAATTGACCCCGTGTCACCTGCAGGTCAGATGAAGACAATGGAAAATAGGTCATGTATGGGTCAAGATGGAATATAGCAAGACACTCATATTCAGTGCTTTCTCATTCATACTTCTAATTCTGCAATGATCACCACTTATTATGACCGATTATCATGACTACAACATTCATTTATTGTAATGATTAGATGCATATTCTGTTTGTTAATTGTTTTGAATCCATGTTATACAAAATAATCAGTTTCATGGGTGAATAGTGTTGGTAGACAGAAGAGGAATGTAGGGCACAAAGTTTTGAGGAACATCCATGAATGCAAAATCAGCTAGACAGCTGCTATATTTAGAGACATTAGTAAAAAAGAAAATCAGATTGCATCTTTAAAAGTAAAGGCACCATTCAAAATACAAAATACACACACCATTACATTAGGGTCAATGTTTTTATTTGCTATAACACAGCTTTTGAACAGACGTTAGACATTACCTGCATCTGGACAGCTGTTTTAATACCTACAATAAACTGTGCCTGATTCAGATATGGATGGAGGGTGTATTCCTTCCTTGAAAACAGAAGAACAAGTGCATATCTTCCAACTTTGAGGAGGGACAAGGAGGGATGCTTGGGGGCATGGCCTAGAGGAAAGGGGGCGCGGGCTATACTCATGGTGCTCCTGCGAGGCCACACCCCGATTTTGCGGCTGTGGGCGCATAAATAGACGCTGTGCGCATACATACAGCGTCTATTCATGGATGACAGGGGGGACTCTCAACTGCCCCCCCCTCCCGCAGCTGGACACTGCCAGCCCCGGGCGGGAAGTGGGAATGTCCCCCAAAAACCGGATGTTCGTGTGGAAAGCGGGACAGTCGGGAGGTATGCAAGTGGCATATACATAATGGGTGCAGTGTGCACCATGCATACAGGCCCTTGAGTCCCAGGGGGGTCCACATCATGCACGCTGCACTTATTTTGGAAATACCAGAGTCCCATGGCAGCAACAGGAGCGCTGCAGAAATCGCCAAAAAAATGGCTTGGCGGAATGTTTCCGTTCTGCACATGCGCAGTGGAGTCTGGGCGCTCTAGTACTCAGACTCCTTAGCGCAGAGGAGGTTCCCACATGTGCAGTAGGGTCTGAGCACTAGAGCGTTCAGACCCTATTGCTCCCGGCACCTTTCCCAGCAGAGAGGAGTGAACCCGGCTGAGGAGGCTGCAATTGGTTCTAATCCTCTTTAAAAATGCCCCTGAGAAGAGCTGCACAAATATGGTAATGCAGCAGGATGTGTCTGGTGTCGGTAGACGCCACCTGCGTGAGCTACTGTACAGCACCCGATCACTTGTGGCACAATTCGCTGGCAGAGAGACCCATTGGATCACACAAACCAGCTTCTGTAGCTCCTACAAAGAGAACAAGAAATCTCCTTCTTTTACTGAAGCTCCAGGCATTGGTACTCTCAAAACAGAGACGACACTCCTTTTAGCAGGGACATGGAGTCCATCTCTGCCCCCTCCCCGCGCCCAAACAGCTGCATACTGTCAATCTCTTGACACCTGATATCAGCACTGTGTTCAGCCTGTCCTGCGCATTCAGCCTGCCCTGCGCATGCGCAAAGTATTGGCCTATCAGTATTTTGAGCATATTGCAGAATATCCACCAGGACCTGAATTAGGCCCCTTGTGAGGCAAAGTGCAATGAACATTTTCCATAGTAAACCTATTTCCTTATCTTTAGTCTTGGCCAGATGCTTTAAATAGGATTGTATAAACCAGATGAATGAGTTGGTTGAAGATTTACCAAATCTTGGTGAGAGATAAAAAAACCAACCAATCGTTTTTTAAATTTATTTTATAGACTGTGATAAAAAAAAGACAGAAGCTGATTGGTCGGTACTCTATATAAAAAGCAAAATAAACACTGTCCATGTACAACAAATACATTAAGGTACAGCCAGGCATAAGAGAATACAGTTTTTTTTTTCATTAAAAAGATAAACAGAAGCTTACTTTAGAGCAGGCCAACGTTGGCCCTCCAGATGTTGTGAAACTACACATCCCAGCATGCTTTGCAATAGTTTTAGCATTCTCTAATAGAAAAACTGTGGCAAAGCATGCTGGGATGTGTAGTTTCACAACATCTGGAGGGCCAACGTTGGACATGCCTGCTTTAGAGCTTTAATCAGTGGCCATTTTTAACATAGAAACACAGAATTACACGGCAGATAAGAACCCTTGGCCCATCTAGTCTGCTCCTCTTTTTTAAACATGTTACCTTCAAACCATATTTTATCCTTATTTCTTTGTAAGGCTATCAACATGCCTATCCCAAGCATGTTTAAATTGCTCTACTAAATTTTCCTCTACTACCTCTGATAGGAGGCTATTCCACTTATCCACTACCCTTTCTGTGAAATAATTTTTCCTCAAATTTCCCCTTAATCTCCCTCCTTGTTGTTTAGGCAATGCACTATTTTAGTTAGCCTTCTTTGTACAGTCTCTAATGTATTTATATCCTTCTGGAGATATGGCCTCCAGAACTGAACACAGTACTCTAGATGAGGTTGTACCAATGACCTATACAGTTGCATTATTACTTCTTCTGCTGATTCATCTCCCTATGCAACCAAGCATCTGACTTGCCTTCTTCATGGCTTTGTTACATTGCCTACCTGCCTTTAAGTCCCCTGAAATAGTGACACCTAGATCCCTTTCTTCCTCTGTAGTTTCCATTATAGTGCCATTTATACTATATTTAGTCTTTGGATTTTTGAGACCCAAGTGCATGATTTTGCTTTTTTTGGCATTAAACTGTAGTTGCCATGCCCTTGACCAATCCTTTAATCTACCTAGATCATCAATCATTTGTTTTACCCCTCCTGGTGTGTCTACCTTTGTGTCGTCTGCAAAAAAGGCCTGTTTTACCCTCAATTCCATTTTAAATATCACCAATAAAGATATTAAAAAGCAGTGACTGGTCCAAGTACAGATCCCTGGGGTACTCCTTTCCCTCCTTTGACTGTACTCAGTTTACTACAACTCTCTGTTTTCTGTCCTGCAACCAAGATCTTATCCATTTAAACACTTTAAGGCCCCCATACATTTGGCCAGTGGCGGATTAGCCATGGGGCTATAGTCACAGGTCACGGGTAGCAGGTAGTGCGGTCTGGCAGTGCATGGTGGGTAGCGCTGGTGGGCAGGGGGTCCCTGCGGCCTATGTGAAGTGAGCGTCGGGGTCCCTGCAGCAGATGGGAACTAGTTACTACACTAATAAGTATGCCCCCACCCCCCCCCCCAAGTAGGCTTAACACCCACTCCCCTCTATGTGGTTAAGAAACCACCCCTGTGCGGCCGGTACCTCCTGCCTTGCGGGTCCCGGCTGTCTTGCGGGTCCCGGCTCTCCCAGCTCCTGCTGCTTATAAAAAAAGTGACAATTGGAAAATGGCTGTCCCTATACGTAGGACAGTTTTTGAGAATGCTAGAGGCGGCGGCCTCCTCTAGCATCCTCAAAAACTATCCTTCGTATGGGGGCAGCCATTTTCCGATTGTCACTTTTTTTATAAGCAGCAGGAGCTGGGAGAGCAGGGACCCGCAAGACAGCCGGGATCCGCAAGACAGGAGGTACCGGCCGCACGGGGGGGGGGGGGCTAACCCTATGGGGGGCATTCTTAACCTCATAGGGGGGTGTTAACCCTACTGGGGGGGCCCACAGACGTTTTTGTCCAGGGCCCCCACAAAGGGCCCGATTTCACTGCCCGATCCATCTGAATAGGGTGAAATCAGGACCCATTGGCATAGTGTATGGGGGCCTTTAGAATCCAATCCCAAACTTTCAAGTTTATTTAACAGTCTGCGATGTGGGACAGTGTCAAAAGCCTTACTAAAGTCTAGATAAACTACATCTACAGCCCCACCTTGATCTATTACTTTATTTAAAAAAGTCAATAAGATGCGGATACTGTAAATTGCTGGTTTTGATATATTCTACAACTCTTTGTTTTAAGAGTGTTTCCATCATTTTCCCTACTACTGATGCAAGGCTCACTGATCGATAGTTGCTTACCTCTTCCTTGCTTTCACTTTTGTGCAATGGGACTACATTTGCGGTTTTCCAGTCCTCTGGGATTACTCCAATAGCTAGTGACTGGTTGAATAATTCTGTTAATATTTTTACCAGCTCTTTTAGTATTCTTGGATGTATTCCATCTGGCCCCATTGATTTATCCACTTTCAGCTTTGATAACAAGGCAATTTATCTTGTTGACACCGTTGGTTCGACAGGTGGCAAGGTCGAAAGGTGTCTATGTTGACATGGGTGAAGTTTGACAGGTGGCAAGGTTGACATGGGACAAGATCGACATGGGTTTAGGTCGACACATCGTTAGGTTGACAAGGTTTAGGTCGACAGGTCAGAAGGTCAACATGTTCTTTTTTACTGTTTTTTATCTGAATGTCGACATGGACAGTTGAAAGTCAACCGCAGCCCCTCGTATCGCTCCCTACGCTCGCAGTGCTTTGTACATGGTGCCTTCGCTGCGCTCGGCACACTTTTATTCTCCCACCACGCCCTAGTAGATGGTAAGGCATGAAATACTGCCTGTCGGCACATGTCGGCTCAAAAAACAGTAAAAAAAAACACGTCGACCTTCCAACCTGTCGATATGACCCGTGTTGACCTAATGCTGTGCCGACACTTTGTCGACCTTCACCCATGTCGACCTAGACACCTGTCGACCCAACGGTGTCAACCTAATGGCTGTTAACCTAAGCGGTGTCGACAGTACGACCGTATCCCGTGCCTTGCATGCTAGGAAAATATGTTCTACACACAGCCATGAACAGCTGCAGTGACCACTTTGGGATGCTGCCACGCTTAATCACCAGGTGATAAAGGGGGTTATTCTAGTTTATTCAGTCACCCGCGTGTTCTCATAGGGCAGTGGTAGCTAACCCTAGCCCTCGAGAGCTACCAACAGCTGCACTCATTAATCACTGACACATTTTAAAAGATCCACAGATGGAGCTAATTAGCTCACTTGTGATACTGTGAGGAGACCTGCAAAACATGCACTGTTGGTAGCTCTCGAGGACTAGGGTTGGCTACCCCAGTCATAGGGTATCGATTTTTAGTGCGAGAAGGCACCTAGCAGTGCGGGTGGGGGCGTGGGGCAGTGGTGGGGGGCATAGCCCATGGGAACGCCTAGCTTTCATGGGCGTTCACATGAAAACTTTGGGCGTTTCCACGGTAATGGCCCGGTGACGCGGGTGCGGGGGGTGGGCAGCTGACGTCAGCAGACGTCAGCTACCCGCCCGCTTCCAACACAGGGCGCTCAGAGAACTGGTGTCACAGATCTGCGACTGCTGGATAAATCATTTGCTGGTCGCCGACCATCGAATGATTTCTCCCACGCACCAAAGGCTGCGAATGGATGATTATACAAATCATCCATTCGCAGCCATGCAAGGGTACGTGGCATGTGAGTCGGGGGGTGATCAGGCGGCGTCTGGGGGACTTGCAAGGCTGCAAAATTTGCAGCCTTGTGAGTCAACCAGAATAAGGTCCAAAATGTATGTTTATATGTGCTAAGTGGTTCTTTCCTTAACTATATGGTCGCTGTTTGCGAATATCCATTTATGTTGACATTTAAGACTATGTTGACATTTGAATATCAACTTTTTCTACAATACCCCTTAAAACAAATATAAATTGGTACATATGTATAATTTGAAATGTTTTATACCAGTTACTCTTTAATAAATTGTGTCTTGATACAAATGAGTAATAATTGGTTACGCAGAACCAATTGGTGTTACAGTATTAACTGTTCTCTTTCATGATATCATTTCAGAATAAATGTGTCTGGAATTAGTTCCCTACCAGAGATTCAGGTGACCAGAACTAGAATATTGAGTGATGAGAAAATTCATAGGATACAAACTAGTGATGCAGGAATTTCTAGCAAGTGTCACGCCCGTTTACCTGCAGGAATGTCCCTTTGTATACAGGTTGTCATGCAATGTCCATTGTGTGGGTAGAGTTTCAATTTCTCCCCCTCCCCTTCACTGGGTATATAAGACAGCTCAGAGAGTCCATGGTTTTAGCTGATCCTCCTACACTGTTTCTGTTATTCCAGTTTCTTATCTTTTCAACAAAATGATGAGCTTTTCCACTCGTAGTAACACCCAGTCAGGCCGCTATACTGCTGCTGGGACTCACAGGGCACACAGTGTGGCAGGAGGTGCTGGTATTGTCAGGATGTCCTCTGGTAGTGTCAATATGGCTGGAACAGGGGTTTCTGCATTTGGTGGTGGATTGGCATTACAGGACACAAGTGCCTTTGGTAACAATGGCAAAGAGACAATGAACAACTTAAACAACCGCTTGGCTGTCTATTTGGAGCAGGTATGACATAATCTATTTATACTGCAGAATATAAACTTCCCACTACTAATGCTGTAAATATTCATACAACGTAGCAGGACTTATGAAACATATATAGATATATTACAGCCTTACCAAATGTAAGCCTGCTTCAGTGAATGGTCACTGCCAGGCAAATAAAGTTTTAATTTACCCTAAGGACTGATTGTGATATATAGTATTGCTGCTGCCAGCTTAGCTATTGGCACTTATTAAATATACGAAAAGATGCCCGTTTAAAGTATTGTTCAACTGGATTTAAAATTGCTGCTGCTGGTTTGTGGGGGGTCATTTCAGGATTTTTTTTTTATCCTTTATAAAGTTTCCCAGCAAGCTGCAATTCAATCAATGTTACCATAGCAATTCTCTCACAGGTCCTGAGAGTTGTACTGCCTCACAGCCATGGGGTCATGAGGGCGTCTCAGTACTTGCACAGTCGGGCAAAGGCTTGTACAGCAGGGGAAAGGCTTTTACTAGCATTAGCAGACGCAATTATGGCAAAAGATGCTACAGCCATAGCAGCATGTGACTCAAAGGGGTACATTTGCTAAAGAGTGAGGTTTTTTTTTTTACCCATAGCAACCAGATTCTAGCTATTATCCTCTAGAAGGTGCTAGATAAATGAGAAGTATAATTTGATTGGTTGCTATGGGCAATATCTCTCCCTTCTATAACCTCACATTTTAGTAAATTTACCCCCGAGTGTTATGTGATCAGGAAATATCGATTGCAGTCTTCCTTGTGGCAGGGACTATTGTCAATGAAATATTCTTTGTGAAGCACTCTCTTTTCCATTTGCAATGGATGATCCCTTATTCCCTGTATGGCTCTTGTATAAATGTTTTCCCTCAGGTCCGTTCATTGGAGCAAGCAAACCATGATCTGGAAGCAAAAATACAAGAGTTTCATGAGAAAAAAGCATCCATCAGTGCTTTTGATCCAACTGGATTTTACAAAACCATCAACCACTTGCGCCGTCAGGTAAATGCATGGATCAATGATGCTGTGATGGATATAATCTGTGCTTGGCATCATTCTATGTAAAGTTATGTTGCCAAATTTAGACTTGTTATCGGTTATTGTCCAAGAGATACAATCAATATGGATTTTGATTGTATTGTAATTGTGCATTTTATTGCATCAGTTGTAGATCATTTCTTTTAGGTGCGTCAAGGACATTTTCTATTTGTTTTAACTGGTTAAAATGACTAGTCTAACATGTTATATTCAACAGTAAGTTACATTGTCAGGGCTAGTTTATGGTAGGAATAATGGAATAATGGGAGTGTGGTCTTTGGACCAAGAATATATATATATATATATATATATATATATATATATATATATATATATATATATATATATATGGCTAAATACTCACCTCTGCTACTCTACAGCCCCAATTACTCTTCAACAGAAAGTGAAAGTAAAATGATCTGTTTAAAACTTTCTGGATATGGAGAGATGGAACTGTGAAGACAGAGAGTGGAGGTAGGAGCAGATGGGGACTAAGCCGTCATTTTGAAGGGCTTTTAACTAGTAATATATAGTATATAATAAACTTGCATCTTCAATATGAATGCTAGGTTATTAGCTTTCAGTCCATGTTGTTAATGCAATCATATTACTTTCCTTTGCTGTGAATCACAATATTATTGACATCTAGAGTATACAGGCCACAGTGATGTATCCTATTAGCAGCACTAGTTTACCTCCCAGTACTATCGGGCTATCCAATTATATTCAGCTTTTTTATGTGCAGTAAATGACCCATTATCAGGGGATAACATATGGCGTCCGAAATAAGTTCACGATCTCCTGTGTTATTGCAGATAAACGGATCTATATATCTGGGTATATGCTTTGTGTGCTGGAGGTATGCCAAGCGTAATCCTTGATAACGACCAGTTTACAGGGCTAATTGGAAAGCCCCCAGGGAAATCACTAGCCGCGGTAATTTACAGCAGCTAATAGGATACTGCCCATCGTATCTAATATCCTTCCAGTGTGAAACATTTTATCTTTGTAATAGAGATTTAACGTACAACTAACATCTAACTAGTTAAACTGAAATAAAAATAAATGTAAAAAACAGAAGTTTATACAGTATGTAAGATCTCTTTATTATATCCGTCCATGCGCACTCTAGTCCAGTCATAACATATTCCTCATGTTCTCATGCAGATCCAAGAAGTCACCACTGATAATGCTAGGCTTGTTCTGCAGATCGATAATGCCAAACTGGCTGCGGATGACTTCAAAATTAAGTAAGCAACCAATTTTTAACAAGTGAACTGAAACCCTTTCAGAGATTACATAATATTTGAATGTTGTATGCAGTAATGATGCTTTGTTCACCATAAGAAAAGTAATTTGCTTATTGGGTAGACATGTACAGGTCATGATGGGTAGTATTTGTAATTTAGTGCCTCCCTCCCGCAGGTTTGAGTCTGAGTTGGCCATTCGGCTTGGTGTGGATGGTGACATGAATGGACTGCGAAGGGCTCTTGATGAGCTGACTGTCCAGAAATCTGACCTGGAGATTGAACTAGAAAGTGTGAGAGAGGAGCTAATCATTCTGAAGATGAACCATAAGGAGGTAAAGCTATTCCAGTTACTTGTGGTCATTGTGGCATTAGAGCAAACATTGATAATGGATTGTTCAAATTGAAATGATTTTACTATTTTGGGTTGTACCGACGATACAACAGATTATACTAAATAAATAACTTTGTCTTCTTTGGATTCTTTCTGCGCTTTTCACCAACATATTTACAGAATTGGCTATGTTTTTTGCTTTTGGTTAGTACACAGAGCTGCAGGGGCGTAACTATAGCACCGCAGCCCCCGCCACCTGCGGTGCTATAGTTAAACCCCCTCAATCCCCCGCAGACTTACCTATCACGCTGGTCCCGGCGGCTCAGTTCTTCTGCTGAGGACCACCACAAAATGGCCGCCCCCATATAGCACACAGTTCTCTGAAACTGTCTGCTGTATGGGGGCGGCCATTTTCTGGTGGTCCTCAGCAGAAGAACGGAGCCGCCGGGACCAGCGCGATAGGTAAGGCTGTGGGAGATTGAGGGGGGGTTTGCATGGGCGGCAGGGCGGCGGGGTAGGGGTGCTCGGCAGGGCGGCGGGGTAGGGGTGCTCGGCGGGGCGCCCAAAACATAGGTACGCCACTGCAGAGCTGATAGAATTCTAAAGCTGTACAGTATTCAATGGACAGAGCAAATCTGGGCAAAGAAACTGAAGAAAACAGTCAACACATTCATTTTCTAACAATTGTTGGGGAATTCAACTAAAGAATGCGATATGAAAACCCTTTTTAACCCTGTGTATTCATCAATTTAGGCTTAATATGTAACATAAAGATTGTAGACACAATATTGTTATAGTGAGAGTGATGTTCTAAGGAGGGTGACTTTCCATTTATATTTTGTGTAGGAAAATACTTGATGGTCAACAGGGGTAGTCTGATAAATGATCTTAATAAAACATGTAATGCCATTAGTAAATACAGTCATTCCTAACAGTTGTTGTGATTGGATTAGTTCTGAAAAAAACTCCATGAGTAGTAAGCAATATAATAATAAATTAACCCCTGCAGTTGAATTTAAAAACATAAAGATATGTCACAATACTCCTTCATGACTTCTTGTTTATTTTATTCTGTGAAGCTAAAAATGAAAGTGTATTGAATCACATACCAAATTATTGCATATTTCAGTTTATGTACTCATCTTCTTCTGTCTTGTACTAGGAACTTACTCTTCACCAGAGAGATGTAGGAGGAAAGGTTCATGTGGAGCTAGATTCCGCACCGCCAATTGACTTGTCTAAGGTCCTGGCAGAAGTAAGGGAACAGTATGAGGACATGATGGATAAGAACCGTCAAGAGGTAGAAGCCTGGGACAGAACACAGGTATGTTGGCAAGGCCTGATTAAAGGTTCCAGGTGCCTATGGCTACTACACATGTAGCTACCCTTATAGTGCTGCTAAACACCAGGGTTGCCTACCCTCCTGGAATGGCTGAGAGGCTTCCAAAATTGGATCCCCCTCCTGGCCCCCCAGAATGGTGGGCAAGCCTTCCGCATTTAGTTGGCTCCACCCACAGCCCCCTCCTCCACCTGTGAAATACCGGTATTCATGGCTCTTTGGGGAGGGGCCAAAAGTTTATGCAAAACATGCCATTTTAGCCCCTCTTCTCCTTGAAGAGCCACAAATATCGGCTTTTACTATGCTAGAGGTGGGGCTTGATGATTTCAAGCTCCGGTCCTGCCCCAGAAATGTTGCTGAGAGACTCCTCTCTGGTCTTCTCCCAGAGAGGAGACATGTAAAGCAGGCAACCCTGCTAAACACATGTCTATGGGCACTAAGGGACTCATCATTCATACTGCCCATGTGCATGAAACAAAGGTTATTCACCTGGTATGTATGATCTAATGCTTGTGGTGTTTGAAGGAGGCTTTGGCTTTAGGCTGCCTGGCTGGCACTGTAGCACAATGTACATAAAGTAATGGTTCCTTCAGTAAGTTACATTGGTACAGCTATCTGGCAGTCATCGTCAGAAAATTACCCCCCACAGTCTTGGCACCCTGGGCTGCAGCCTAATCAGCCTATTGGTAAATCAGGCTCTGTATGTTGGGATGTGAACTGATCTCAGAATCTTATGGCAGAGTCTTATTTCCTACTCAAGATTATTGTGTCATTCCAAGCATTAGGTTACATATACATTCAATAGCAGCAGATTCTACTAATGAATTTCAATTCAGCATTGTAGCACTTTATATGCCTCTGTACATAAAAGGGGCAGGGCAAGCAATAAAGTCATCCAAACAGACAGTCATACTATACCTAGAAGATGTATAAACAATTTTTAAAGAAATATGATAATGCTCTCACTACACATACATAATTTATTCTTCAAGCTGTGAACTCTCATTTTTTCCAGAGTGAAAGCTTCAGTAAGGAGATTGCTGTAAACCAACAAAGCTTTGATACTTCCAGGACTGAGATTACAGATATGAAGCACACAGTGCAGAGTCTAGAACTGGAGCTGCAGTCTCTGATGAACATGGTAAGTCTGTGGGTCTAATGATCTTTCTCTTTCCAGGGGCAGATCTACCCTAAAACAGGTAGCGATTCAATAAAACCAGTACATCAGTTTAAATATTTAATAGTATCACCTGTATTCATCAATTGAATTTGCGTTATTTATTAAGCCTTTCAAAAGTATGCTCTCTGTTTAATGAAAAACTAAATAATTAATGAAACTTAACAGGATGACACTGCACAAACTATCTCTGACTATTTCTGCTTACATGTGTGTTTTACAGTGACACTTTTCAATTCCTGACTATGATGCACCAATAAGTGTAATAGATAATATTGAAAGGTTTTATTAATTAAATTTTTTTCTGGTAAATACTTTCCTACTATCCCTATGTGGTCAATTTACTAACGCTTACAAAAATGCTCTCCTTCTCTCTCTATCTCTCTCTCTCTGTCTACACTCTCCTCTCTTTCCGCTCTCCTTCTCTCTCACTTACTCTCCTTTTCTCTCACTCCCTCCCTTTCTCTCAATCTCCCTCCCTTTCTCTCTCCCCTTCCCTTTCTCTACCTTTCTTTCTCCCTCCCTATATGACCCTGTTTCTCTCTCCTTGACACTCTCTCTGTCTGAACCCCTTTCATTCTCTTTCTTCCTAACACCCTCCTTCTTTCTTTATTGCAATTTTTCTCCCTCCCTCCTTGACACTCTCTCTAACTTCCACTTGCACCCTTCTCTCTCTTGCTCCTCCCATCTCTCCCCCCCTCATCCCTATCTACATGCATTCTCTTTCTCTTTGTCTCTTTCTCTCAACCCTCTCTCCCCATATCCCTGAACCCCATCTTTCTTTCTCGTATTCCCTCCCTTTCTTGCTCCTCCCTGTCCTTTCTGTCTCCCCCTAACAAACTCTTTGTCTCTCACTCCCCTCACTTTCTCTCTTTCTCTTGCTCCCCAAGGTTCATTATAGTGACATGGGGGTGGTGTCATTTTTCGGTTATTGTTTATCTTTTTTTTTTTAGCATGCTTAAGAAAAACCTTTAAAAAATAAATAGGTTTTATCTAATTTTACTATTACAGTATACTTGCCAAGTTAGGACTTATAACTTAATAAAGAAAATGTAAAACCAGGTCACACCCTATGCATCTACCACTGGATAGGGTGTGACCTTCTGATATGACCTTTTGCAGGAACAATTTAAGACATTTATTGTATAAAGCTCATGCAAAACTCCTGCATCCCCACTATACAATTATTGATCTGATCATACATTTAAGCATTTTTACATGGTGTTTTGTTTAAAAATATTACTGCAGAATGTCATCCAGATTATCTCGTTATGTCACGTATTCATTATTTCTGACCTCTTTTTTTATTCCAGAAACATGCTCTAGAGGGCACATCAGCAGAAACCGAAGGTCGATATGGAGCAAAACTTGGGGAAATCCAGAATTTCATCTCTCAGAAGGAAAGTGACCTTCAACAAGTGAGGACAGACTCTGAGCGCCACTCACTGGAGTACACAATTTTGTTGGATGCAAAAACAAAATTAGAGATGGAAATTGCAACCTACAGGAGGCTACTGGATTGGGAAGACATGAGGTAAGTGTTCTGAATCCATATTACATGTAGTTCAGCTGCATTGAAATAAATAAATCATTTCTATTTTCATGTATACTTCCATATAAAAGTGAAAATTGATTCATAATTAAATATTTGCCCTCAAACATAATACATGAACTATTAGTGTTTGATTTGTAGGCTGTTTTAAACAGGAGAAGTGCAGTAGAATTAGACAAAAGATATTGAAAAACATAAGGACAGCAGCTGCTAGAATATGCTGAAATGTGTTGAACATACATTTGGTGACAGAGTATTTCTTATTATTACACTGTTTGGGCACCAAGTGTAAACAAGTACAGTACATGTGATCCAGCGTTGTATGTACAATCCCAACTCTGCTATAATGGGCTATAATGGGGCTTCCACACTTAGGCAACATTCAGTGAGTGTTTATAGATGGAACAGAGCTGAATGTACACTTCAAATTTGCCTGTTTCCAGGTCCATATTTTGCACCAAGTGTAATGTAAGTGCGGTCTGATGATTACAAGTAGAAAACTAAGCATACGGGGGTAGACACAGCTCAAGATACTGTACATGTAATTCAGCATATAGGAAATACTGTCTATACACGCAGCACATCCATCTACTTTATATTAATTTCAACATCCGGCCCATATTTATTATTTATTTATTACCAGTTATTTATATAGTGCACATATATTCTGCATCGCTTTACAGAGAGGATATTTGAACATTCACATCAGTCCTTGACCAAATAGGGACCTTTGTGCCTTTAGTAAGTAATGCTAACCTACCCTATACATACTGGTATTGTTATACGGAGAGCTTTAATCCTCATATATAAAATATGGTATGCTGTTACAGCCTCATTTTTGTGTCTGATTTTTCTAAACAACACCCCCCCCCCCCCAAAAATAATAATATATATATATATGGTACTTGTGTACTATCACGGAGCCCATCGCATCGCAGACCATATCGCATGCGATGGTATGCAATGCGACGCGATATCGGCCGATGTTGTACAATGGCATAGAATTTTAAAATTGTATGCCATTGTATATGGCATACAATGCCATACAATGCGATGCGATTATAAATTGTATAAGTACCCTAATGGGTGGTTACAATGGTTAAATGCACCCCCATGCCACCCCCAAGTATAAACGTGAACCCGAAGCGTGGCGAGCGCAGCGAGCCCGTGAGGGGCGGCGGTACGCTCCTACGACCTTTTCATACCCCCACTATCCACGTCGGCGTGGAGTTAAGTTTAGAAAGTGTGGCGAGCGCAGCGAGCCACCGAGCCCGAAGTGTGGCGAGCGCAGCGAGCCCCGCGAGGGGACACAGATACCTTCACAGGTATCCGCGTCTGCTAGCCATGCTTAGGGCTCGGTGGCTCGCTGCACTTTCTATTCTCAACTCCACGCCGACGTGGATAGTGGGGGTATGAAAAGGTCGTAGGATGCGTACCGCCGCCCCTCGCGGGCTCGCTGCGCTCACCACACTTCGGGTTCACGTTTATACTTGGGGGGTGGCGTGGGGGTGCATTTAAGTATTGTAAGCACCCATTAGGGTGCTTATACAATTTAATATCGAATATGAGTTAAAATCGCGTCGCATCGCATGCCATCGGGTGTATGGCATGCGATGCGATTCGATTAAAAAATCGGGCGACTAATTATCGGGGCGCCGTGCTAGTACACAAGTACCTAAATATATATATATTTTTATATATATTTTTAATTAATTTATATTGCATTATTCTCTTAGCAGTTTATCAGCACATTCTCAAATGGAAAGACAGAAAAGTAAGTAAACTCTCCATGTAAATTGTAAAACCAGAAACAATGAAATATGATTATAGAATTATATCCGGTGAATGTGAAAGGTTTTAAGTGTTTACTCTGTATGTATCTTGTGGTGCCACATCATTTATTATTAAATAGTAATACAAATCAAAGTCTATAAGTCCTTCTTACCTACTTTGCTGCCTCATCCTCTGGGAGGGTACAGCCTGGTCGATGCATAGGGGGCATGGCTGGTAGGAAGGTGGGCTGTTCAGGGGTGTGGTTGCACAATCATTTCCTCATGGCTCCGCCCCCACTGTACAGTGTCAAGAAAACAGGCATTGTATAGTGGGGTCAGGGCTACGATGACACAATACAATGCAAATCACAATATCGGGTCCTTCATGGACCTCTCTGATGTGGGCAGCTCAGGAGGTATGTGATCAGCTGGTGGGGGATGCAAGTGACTTGGCCACCCTTCCACAACACAGGGAGTGTCACTCTATTTTTGTGAGTGACCTGGTCATTTCACGTCAAAATGCAAATATGCTATAAATACATGGCTATCAATTTTACATTCTAATCGTATGTATTTTCATGCTGCACTAAGCCTAGCTTAGTGCTATATAGAGATTGTACAAGCAGAGCTGTTTTGTCTATTAGGTTGACTAGGTTTAAGCCTAATGTGGGTTACACACCAGGACGATATGGCCCAAAACGAGCCAATTTAGATACAATCTCGACCGATTGTATGTAAATCGGCCGTGTTTTGGGCCATTTCGCTACCCTTTTGATGCGATCCCAATCCGATGCGAGGCCACGCAGGTTGGTTGGTCTTTTCTGAGATCTCAGAAACAACCATTGTAGTGGGTGGGGGTCGCAATCACATTTAGGGGATTTTCGCGGCGGGTCGGCGGCGCCGTCAGCTCGTGAGCAGGTCGTATGTTCCTGTGACGACCTGCTCACAAGCACCATCGTCCTGGTGTGTACCGGGCATTAGTGATGTGCAGTGATCCGCCAATTTTTTTTTTTTTTTTGTGTGGCTGAATTCTCCAATGGATAAAGATATTTGCCCTCTGCGCCATTGCAAGCCAATATCAGCTCTAGAAGGGTGAAGTATTGAAGTGTCGGAGGGGTCAAAATACTTGAAAGCCTAGGGGCCCAACAATGGGTTAATGCGGCCCTGTTCACAAGACAGTGACAGTGTAGGGTAGCAGATGCACCAGACATCTTATCCCCAGACTGTGCCCTTCTTCTCTGTAATAGCCCGAGTGGCCAACCCATGAAGAGCGCATTAACTCAAGTGTTATAGTCTACCTTACACAAAGTGAACAGAATCTAATATTATAGACACGTACAGGATCAGCAAGTATAGTAAGCCTTTAGATAAAGCTGTAGTGTCAGTCTGTCTGAGCTAAATAGTGCTTTTTCTGAATGTGACCGAAATGCCACAATTCACATCCCCTTCTCAGAAGAACATTGGAGGAAGTCCAGCACGAGCCTAGTCATATATGCACATTGGTCTCCTTATACAATGGATGAAGTACTATTAACACTGTAGACTGTCTATGGCAGTGTTTAAAAAAGCTCTGTCCTCAGAAACCCTTAACCGTTTAGGTTTTTCCAGATCTCCCAGTTGGTACACACGTGTATTCATTATTAGGTGGCATCATTTGTTGGCACATTTTATAAGATCCGCAAGTGTGCTAATTTTTGAGGATACTGAGGAGACCTGTAAACAGGGCCCCAGCAGGGTGAAAATGTGCCACGTGCTGGTTCAAGAAGAGGATGTGCTGATACCAAGATGCTGATACCAAGGACAAGTTAGTGAGGCTTTTCAGTAGGTCAACCACTATTGGTTTACATGAGATTTTATAATTTTAAAAAAATATTTTCATGTTTTACCATACACATGGACTTTGATTAGGAATGTTACTCTGTGCAATTGCAGTGTTAACGGAGTGATGCACCTTGCCTGAAGCACTACACTACACTAATTGGGGGTCTATCCAGTTTGGGGTGTGAATCATAGGGTCAACAGTAATTAGGTCATTGTCTAAGTTGACACCAAAGGGTCGACATGCACAAGGTTGACATGGGAAAAAGTTTGATGCAAGTTAGCTGTTGACACGGAAGTGGTTGACACATGTAAAGGTTGACATGCATTTTTCACTTTTTGTTGGTGTACATTTTAGACCGTGGACCGCAAGGTGCTTTACCATTATGAATCATAGTCCATGTGGATGGATAAAGTATGAAAAAGTCACAAAAAATGAAAAACTCACATCAACCTTTTCATGTATCAACAATAACCACTTCGATCTTTTACTTATCTAACTATTGTCCATGTTGACCTAATGCATATCAACCAAAATCCAGATCAGCTGGACAGATGTATACCAATTCTGTATGTCCCTCCTCTCTCAGGCCATGCTCTGATCCCCCTCCTTTTGCCACTCCATACCTATGTGTAGCACTCAGCAGGCTGCTGCCATGTTGGCATCCTAGACAATTGCCTGAATTTTGCGCATGATATGTAAAAAGTGTCTTCTCTTTTGTGACTTTCACCATTTTATTCTTTGCCTTCTTTTCTTTGTAGATCTAAAGATTGTCAGCAAAGAACAAAGTTCAAGTTCCACATTAACAATCCAGACAGTTAAGACAATAGTTGAAGAAGTAGTAGATGGTAAAGTGGTAAATTCAGCCGTGCAAGAGGTGACTCAGACTAAAAAAGCAAAGTAGAGGCATCTTTGTGTGTTAGATAATTCAATCTACAACAATTTTAATGTAACTAAACAGTTTACCCAATAAAGTTTCTTGCTATAAATTTGTGTCATCTTTGCTATTTTCTCTAAATAAAGAATATGCATCGGGTCAGTTACCAGGTCTTCCCTCAGCCAATCAGGAGGGGGCTCCGGGGAGCTCTGCACTTGATAGGCTCTATGCAGCTCCATCGAAGCCCATGTTATCAATTTAACATGACCTTTTATGGTGGGAACCGACAACCCAGGTTGATTGCAAGGTGAACCCATTGAGGGCAGTTTTATTTTACAGGTGTGTGTGTATGTTTTTGGGGTATTGGTTCTGTAGTAGGACTACAAGTCTCAGTGGGCTCATTAATGCCCCACATGCTGCTACAAGTCCCAGCATGTGGGGGAGGCTTTCTGGGCCTTGTAGTTCTACTACAGAACCCAATATCTAGTTATAACACTTTATTGTTCACATTTTTAACACCATCAGCCCAGCACCACAGCCCAGGGGTGGCTGGGGGTCCCTTGGAATGGGGAACCCCTTTATTGGGGGGTCCCCACTCCCCCAAGGACCTGGTCAGGGCTGACCAGCCACGTTTCTCATGCTTTGGCCGGGGGCCTTATGTAAAAAGTGTCCCTCGGCTGTGGCATGACACCGCTGGCTGTTGGATCTCAGTGCTGGTTTCCAAAATACGGGGAACCCATACTCCTATTGTCCCCTGTAATTTGGGAAACAGGACCAGTCCAAGAGCCTGGTACTGATTATAGAAATACAGGCGGACCCCATTTCATTTCCCCCCTGTATTTCTGCAACCAGGACTGGTTTAATGAGCCCAGGGCTTGTTATGCTCGTGGGGGGCAACCTCACGCCGTTTTTTTTTAAATTATTTATTTTTTTCCTTTTTTTTTTTACATAGCGAAGCTTCACATGGCGCTGACTGAACCGTGCAATGCTTCATGCTCATTCATATTTTGCTGCCGGGAAACTCGGCAGCCAAAAACAATTCACTTCACCATCAGAAAATACGAATCCGGAGAATATGGCAGCTTTGTAAATTAGCCGTGTTCTCCGTTCGTATTTTTGGGCCGATTACGGGCAATCCCGGTCGTACCTGTTTGTACAGGTCTTTGGCCTTCTGAGAAAATTTCCCCCATAATGTAGGAACCCCCATACAGGTCTTTATTTTGTATTTCCAAGCCTTGTGCTGGTAAGGGAAAACTTCAGGGGCCCCAAACATCCTCCCCCAATTTGTCTTTTACTAATTTGCTAAATAAATAAAGTACATCTACATGCAGCCATTTTTTTTTTAAATTTGCATGCCAATTCTGCTGGAACAGCAGTTTCCCGTGGTGGTGGTGGTGGTGTGGGGGACCCCCTGTAACCCATTGTGCAGTGTCTATTCACAGGAGCAATTGACATAGGGCATGCCAGCAGCTCATGGAGCGCTGGGCATGCCCTATAATGACAAATACGGGAGGTGGCTTGCCATTACAGCATTATTCATGAGACCACACACCCTTGTTTATAGGTCACACCCCTCCTAGCAGTGACCACAACCCTTTTCCAGACCACACAAGCCTGTGGCTCGTTAGGGTCCCCATTTACATGATGCAAAATGTAGGAAGTATGCTTTATGTTGTATGCATAACTACACAACCATGCATATTTTACATTTTTAGTTCTGACTGACACTTACTTCAACAGACAACAGTTTAACAGGCAGTAAAATATTTATTTATGACATATAACTATTCTTTCTCCATGAAGATAAAGCCTCTGGGGATTATTTTTACATTTTGAATGTTGTAGCTTTCTTCCTTAACAGATTATGTCTTGCTCAGCATTAATTACTCTTGACAGCTTTCTGTGTGGTAATATAGCTGCTGGTTATATTTCCTTCACTGACATATGATGAAGTTGAATATATTTTTAAAAAGACTTGAGGGGAGCTGTAATTAGCCTTGGAGAGTGATAAAGTACCATCAAACGGGATACGGTCGTATTGTCGACACCACTTATGTTGACAGTCAGGTCGACACCATTGGGTCGACAGGTGGGAAGGTCGACAGGTGTCTAGGTCGACATAGGTGAAGGTCGACATGGGTTTAGGTCGACATAGCGTTAGGTCGACATGGGTTAGGTCGAAAGGTAGGAAGGTTGACATGTTTTTTTTTACTGTTTTTTTGAGCCGGACAGGCAGTATTTCATGCCCTACTATCCACTAAGGTGTGGTGGGAGAATAAAATAGTGTGCCGAAGCATTGCGAGCGAAGCGAGTGATGCTAGGGGCTGCAGTTGACTTCCAACTGTATCCTTGTCGACTGTGTCGACATTTGGGAAAAAAAACTGTAAAAAAACCCATGTCGACCTTCCGGCTTGTCGACCTAACCCATGTCGACCTAAAGCTATGTCGAACTAAACCCATGTTGACCTTCTCCTATGTCAATCTAGACACCTGTCGACCTTCACCTATGTCGACCTAGACACCTGTCGACCCAACGGTGTTGACATAATGACTGTCGACCTAAGTGTGGTCGATAAAATGATCCACACCCCATCAAACAGCTCCTAAGACTGTGGCCACACATTGCATTTTAATGGGTTCCTTTCAACAGGACCTGTTTGACAGGAAGGAGTTTGGAAGTTGTATGTGGCCGTCTACATATGCTGAGCCGAAGCCACTGGATGCAACAGGACAACCGCTTTACAAGTACATCAATTTAAATGAATGTGTGTACACAATGCGGTAGCAACGAAAATTCACCTGCCGGAAGCTTGCAGTATTGGAAGCAGACTAAGCTCAAGTGTGCTACAAGTTCCAGCTGGTCAGTCTAGCATCAGGTCAAAACGTGGGGACAAAAAAGTGTTGGTAGGACAAGGGGTGCGGGGTCACTAGTACGAGGATGGCAATGGTCAGGTCCCTGGGGAGAGGGTCCATGGGCTGGTTGAAAAGAGGACTAGATCCTCTTGGTAAAGTCTCTCACTCTTGATAGCCAGCATGATGTCCCTGGGCTTCCCCAAGCACTACGTGTCTCCTCCCTGGTGCTCTCCTGGTGGCATCTTCCATAAACCTGATCTCCGGCCTCACCGATCCTCCTCCTGCTCACACAGCTCTGTCTCCCGGTCCATGCCATCCTGCCACTGGCATTAAAGGTATGGTGGGGGAGGTGCAGTAGTGGCCCTGGTCCCCCATCAGTGTCGGCAGTGGTGGTGGTGCAGGTCCCTCCTGGATGCAGATCCATGATCGGTTAAAGCGGTGGTCCGGGGTTCCCATATGGTGTGGTAAGGCAGCAGCAGCAATCGCGGCTTGCTTTATTATCGGCCCATTCCCTTGTGCTGGCTGTATTAGCCAGCTCGAGACAGGGGGCTGGCAGTCCTATGGAGGAGAAGGAGCAGAGAAGAGCTCCTGAAGATACTGATGTCCTGCAAAAGGGCTTAAAAGGCCACTGCCCCAAGTGAAAAAGCCTAAGCCCCAGCGGTGCAACAGCCATGCAAAAAAGCTGAAAGGCCACTGCCCTCCCGGGGGGGGGGGGTTGTGAATAAACAAGCAGTTTAATAAAATATTTTAAGAAAACGGTGTTTGTGTTTTTAGGTACTTGTGTAGTTTCACGACGGCACCTTACGTAGTCAGGGTAGTGTCCCTGTCAGTATTGCAGCCAGCAGCATAGTCAGCATAGTTATCTTTGTCAGTGTCCCTGTCAGCATCGTGTTCCCGCAGTCAGCAGCAGCGTAGTCAGCGTAGAAAGCGCCGGGTTTCTGAAGCCAGTGTAGTCAGTGACCCTGCGACTGTCTGTACGTTTGCGGTTAACCAGAGCTTTACGCAGTTAGTGTAGTCAATCTACGTTATGCAGTTAGCATAGTCAGCATTGTGTCACCGCTTATTACATTGTGTGGGTTATGGCTGCCAAACCATTAACCATTTTCAAACTGCCGCAGACAGAGGAGGAGTTGGTGGAGTTTTTCCAATGCCACCACTTGCTGCCAGAGACACAGACCTGTGTCAACGGGCATCCTTTGAGGCTCAATGTAAAGGAGCGTATGTGGTGCTGCCACATAAGAAGCTGTGGGAAGAAGGTCAGTCTTCGGGCCGCACAATGGTTTTGCGGATGTCACCTGACCTTACTGACCCTTCTGTGGTTCATATTTTTGTGGACAGAGGAGCTGACAAGCATTCAGTTTTGTAAGCGTCACCTCAAGATTTCTAACAAAACCGCCGTTATATATAACAATCTGATGCAGCAGGCGTGTACCCTCGAACTGATGTCCCAGCCCCAACGCCAGATTG
The DNA here is from genome assembly GCF_055691185.1 of Crinia signifera. Lineage (NCBI taxonomy): Eukaryota > Metazoa > Chordata > Amphibia > Anura > Myobatrachidae > Crinia > Crinia signifera. Next base: position 135,159,844 of record NC_139222.1, on the reverse strand, counting down.
GGGGACCTGGCAAAATCATTGAGGTGGACGAAAGTCTGTTTGTCCAGAGTTAAGGTGCCCATACACTAGTAAGATTTATCTTTAGATCTGGCTGGTTGGAACCAAAAACATGTTTTTGTATGAGTGACAGTTTGTCAGTTTTCCAGCATTTCCAAGCAAATGGTCAACTGTCATTTGCTCTCATCCATAACCATGTTTTTGTTCCAACCAGACAGATCTGCAGATAAATGTGCGTGTGTATGGCCACCTTAAGAGCCATGTTGGACGCGTCCTGCCACAGCAGTGGCTCTTCGGTGGGATATTGTGGGAGACCGGTGAATGCTTCATCAACCCAGTGGTCAGCCGTGACACCAGGACCCTGATGTCTGCCATCAAAGCACACATAGAGCCAGTGGCGTAGCTACGTTTTGGGCGCCCCCCCGCCGTTAGGGGGGGCACCCCCCCGCTGCTGCCCCGCCAAGCACCCCTACCCACCCACCCGCCCCGCCGCCCATGAAAACCCCACAATCCCCCACAGCCTTACCTATCGCGCTGGTCCCGGCGGCTCCGTTCTTCTGCTGAGGACCACCACAATATGGCCGCCCCCATACAGCAGACAGTTTCAGAGAACTGTGCTATATGGGGGCGGCCATTTTGTGGTGGTCCTCAGCAGAAGAACGGAGCCGCCGGGACAAGCGAGTTAGGTAAGTCTGCGGGGGATTGGGGGGGGGGGTGTAACTATAGCACCGCAGCCCCCGGCGTCCCCACATGCACATCGCCCCCCGCGGTGGCAGGGGCTGCGGTGCTATAGTTACGCCGCTGCATAGAGCCAGGTACCACCATCTACTCAGACTCAGGGCCGTTTCTAGAGGCGGACAAGCCGTGCATCCGCCCTGGGCGCCGCACGGCTTGTCCGCCTCTGTTGAATAGCCGGGGCGCCCGGGAGCTCCCCTCACGCCGCTGCCCCCCCTTCCTTCGCCTCTCCCCGGCGTCCGCCATTGTTGAATAGCTGGGGCGCCCGGCAGCTCCCCCCACGCCGCCTCTCCCAGGCGTCCGCCACTGTTGAATAGCCGGGGCGCCCGGCAGCTCCCCCCACGCCGCTGCCCCCCCCTTCCTCCGCCTCTCCTCGGCGTCCGCCACACCAGCAACAGATGATTTTGTTTCAAAGGGGAGGAGAGGAGCGCATAGCATAGCGCGTCTCTGCCTTCCCCTGGCTGTGTCACTGGGCTGTTAGCGAATCATCTCGCGGGCCGGCAGCCAATCAGGAGCCAGCCCGCGAGTTATGATTGACATAGTGAAGGGGAAGGAGAGATGCGCTAGAATGCGCTCCCCTCCCCTCCCCTGGGAACTGATGAAGCAGCAACAGCAGCAGCGGCGGCGGGGGGACTGGAGGGGGTCTCGGAGACCCGGACTCTGCTTTCCCCAGCAGCAGCAACGGTGAGTTGTCCTGCTGCTGGGATATAATATTCTAGCACTGTGGGGGCATATAGGTCTTGCACTGAGGGGGGCATATGTGTGGCACTGTGGTGGCATATATGGCACTGTGTGGGCATATGTGTAGCACTGTGTGGGCAATGGCATATGTGTGGCACTGTGGGGGCATATATGTGGCACTGTGGGGGCATATGTGTGGCACTGTGGGGGCATATATGTGGCACTGTGGGGGCATATTTGGCACTGTGGGGGCATATATGTGTCACATTGTGGGGGCATAGCTGTCACTGTGGGGGCATAGCTGTCACTGTGGGGGCATGTATGGCACTGTAGGGGCATATATGTGTGGCACTAAGGGGGCATATCTGCCACGGTGGGGGCATATATATGTGGCACTGTGGGGGCATATATGTGGCACTGTGGGGACATATTTGGCACTGTGGGGGCATATATGTATGGCATTGTGGGGGCATATATATGTGGCACTGTGGGGGCATATATATGTGGCACTGTGGGGGCATAGCTGTCACTGTGGGGGCATATATGCATGGCACTGTGAAGGCATATGTGTGGCACTGTGGGGGCATAGCTGTCACTGTGGGGGCATATATGTATGGCACTGTGGGGGCATATCTGCCACTGTGGGGGCATATTAGTAAACAGCATCAGTTGTATGGCAGCGGCGTGTGGGGCATAATGTGTAATAGGCATTACGTTGTGGGCAGTATTGTGGGTACTCTTTACCTAGAAGGGCGCCAGCGATTGGAATCGCGGGCGTCGGGGGTAAAAATCGCGGTCATCGCGGGTACATCGCGGGTACATAAAAATCTGCTGCCCGCGATGACCGCGATTTTCCTATAGGGAACAATGTTAAAAAGGCTGATTGACCGCGATTTTCATGTAAAATGCCTCAATGCCCGCGATTTGGCCATAGGAATCAATGTTAAATGGGCTACAGAGCCCAAATAGGCACAATTAACCCTTAAATGTCCCCCCAAATTTTTAACGCCACCCCACGATCCACGCCAACCCGAAGCGTGGCGAGCGCAGCGAGCCCGCGAGGGGCGGCGGTACGCGTCCTCCGACCTTTTCATGCCCTACTATCCACGTCGGCGTGGAGTTGAGAATAGAATAGTGTGGCGAGCGCAGCGAGCCACCGAGCCCGAAGTGTGGCGAGCGCAGCGCGCCCTGCGAGGGGACGCAGATACCTTCACAGGTAAACGCGCCCCTTCGCGGACTTCACAGGTGTCCGCGTGGCCACGGACACCTGTGAAGCCCGCGAGGGGACGCGTTTACCTGTGAAGGTATCCGCGTCCCCTCGCGGGGCTCGCTGCGCTCGCCACGCTTCGGGCTCGGTGGCTCGCTGCGCTCGCCACACTATTCTATTCTCAACTCCACGCCGACGTGGATAGTAGGGCATGAAAAGGTCGGAGGACGCGTACCGCCGCCCCTCGCGGGCTCGCTGCGCTCGCCACGCTTCGGGTTCACGTTGATCGTGGGGTGGCGGTAACAATTGGGGGGGCCATTTCCCAGTCAAGGTTGCCTATTTGCCCTCTGTGGCCCATTTAACATTGTTTCCTATGGCCACATCGGGTCCATTGAGGCATTTAACAGTAAAATCGCGTCGGTCGGGCCATTTAACATTGATTCCTATGGGAAATCGGGTGCATCGCGTCGCGGGCATCGCGGGTACATTTATGGCCGGCCGCGACGCGACCGACGCGATTTCCATGTTTAACATGGGTTTCAATGGGAAATCGCGGGCATCGCGTCGGTCGCGTCGCGGCCAGACATAAATGTACCCGCGATCACCACGACGGGCGCCCTTCTAGGTAAAGAGTACCGTATTGTGTAATTGCCATCATGGTGTGCGGCGTAATATGTAATTGTCATCACAGTGTGCGTAATGTGTAATTGTCATCACAGTGTGCGGCGTAATGTGTAATTGTCATCACAGTGTGCGACATAATGTGTAATTGTCATCATGGTGTGCGGCGTAATATGTCATTGTCATCACAGTGTGCGGCGTACTGTGTAATTGGCATCACGGGTAAAAAGTGTATAATGATTTAAGTAGCCAGTCATTGTTTGGCCTTGATCTGTGAGGCGTACTAGGTAACTGTGTGGGCCTTTATATTTTATGTCACTGTGTCGCCTTCAGCCCGCCAACTTAAGTGCGGGAGGACAATGTCTAGACGTGGAGGTTGCAAAAGTGAGATGTAAGGTAATTGTTTCCTGATAGACCACGTCCTTATATTAAGCCACGCCCCCTTTAAAATAAACCACGCCCCCTATTTCGGCGCGCGCAATTTCTTCTATAACATGTTATGTATTGGTGTGGGGGGGGGGGGCGCATTTTTATTTCTTTGCCCTGGGAGCTAAAGTGTCTAGAAACGGCCCTGCTCAGACTGTTGGCGTGCGTACAATATGCAAGAATTGGAGCAGGAGAGGTATCACCATATGCTCGTCATTCACCATTATAACTTCATGGACCCAGACACTGGGGTCCATACCCAAAATATTGAGAGGCTCTGGTGCTCCTGCAAGTGGAGGAATAAGAGGCAGAGGGGCACTGCACTCCAGTACCTGGACTCATACTTGCAGGAATTCATATGGCGCAAAAACCTAGGGGCGGAGAACGCTTATTAATTAACATTGCTCATTGTTTTTCTTCTTTAATCTTTATGTCAGTAAAATCCATTTTAACAACACATGTCACCATTATTGTTTGAGATGGATGACATGACAGGTGTGAAGTGTTCCTGAAACACCCCCACTATCAATGGCAGCCCAAAGTGTGGCGAGCGCAGCGAACCTCATAAGGAATGCGGTATGCGTCCTCCGGACCTGTTCATACCCCCACTATCCACATCTGCGTTGAGGTGATTTTATAAAGTGTGGCAAGTGCAGCGAGCCACCAAGTACGAAGCTTGGCGAGCGCAGCGTGCCCCACGAGGGGACACTTGATATGAGCCCGAAGCGTGGCAAGCGCAGCGAGGGGATGCGTATTACTTAACGTGTATTCCGAGTCTCCTCGCGGGGCTCACTGCACTCGTCACGCTTCCGGCTCCTTTTAGGTCCATTTCTGCAGCATCCAAAATCAGCTGCAGAAGCGGTACACCTTAGAGACTGTGTAAAGCACCTGCCAATAAACTAAGAGGTTATAAAAGGTGAATCACAAGAAACAACCTTCTTCCATTACAAAAGTATATAGGAAAGTAGCATTTAAAATGAATGGTGAGGTGGATATAACACTGCCATTTTAGGAAACATCCACCAGAGGTCAGCAAAATATTACAAATGAATTACAGGAATTTATACCTGAAAAATAACATTTGTAACTGCTGAAGCCTCTGAGATATATCTGCGACTGCTACACTTTATGGAATAAAATCCCAGCCGAGGAGAGTGACAGATCTTATCAGCTGGGAACCCCAGTCACATAATAATTAAAAGCTAAAACGTCTATAAGTGCCAAAAATATCCCTGATTGCCGGTGTTCTCTAGAAAACAGAGATATAGGAAGTTATCCTAACTGTCTAGACCTCACTGTGAAGTGAAGTATCCTCTGTAGCGATATACACTGTACCGTAACAACCATTATAAAATAAAGTGATAACAAAATTACTTTCATTAAAACTTTATTAAATATACAAAGTGTTACAAAATAAAGCAAGGATAATAACAAAGAGCAGTCTTTATTGAAGTTCGCAAAAGGATAGAATACATCCCAGACAAACTGCCAAAAAAACAGATACAGTGTCACTATTGTTACTGACATTGAAAAGCCAAGCAGGCAAATAGCTAAACATAAGTAGATATCCCCCCAAAGCGACAGTGGTAACATGACACTGAACTAGACAACCCTATTTTTAAAACAATCTATACACACACCTTTCTTTTCTTTGTAGGTGCATCCATGCACTTCACATATATGTTTGTTTGTGTGTTTGTCATTTTTAACCTCTGCAACATTTCACTGAAATAAGGAGGGACATTATCTGTGTACTTATATACTAAACAGACACAGAGAGAACCTCCCCCTTATCTTTTAAAACAAAATTAAATAAAGTGTAAAGGTTTTAAAACCAAGATAAAAATTCTCCCTTTAGGAGTGCATCCACAGTAGTGGCCCTTGTACACAATGCCCAAAGTAGTAGTACCTCTTACCAGGGCCGGAGCGGTCCATCTCAGCACCCTAGGCAAATCTGAATGACCGCCGCCCCCCCCCCCCCCAATCGCAGGACACACTTTCGTCCCCGCCCCCTCCCTCCCCTCAACATAGCCGTGGACTCCCTCCCCCGGCTTTTCTTCAGCAGCTGCAGGAGCCTGCTCTCTCTCCCCCTGGGGCTGTCTGATGGGGGCACTACCCGCAGATTGCCGCTGACGGGGAGGGGGGCACGGGTGCCACCTGAAGATTACCGCTGTCCATCGCGGGGATGCGGGCGCCACCCGCCGACCAAATCCTCTCCTCAGGCGGGAGCAGGAGCACTGCTGCTGTACAGCTCAGTACCGCCCTCCAGCGCCCTAGGCAAATGCCTGAAGCTGCCTAGTGGTGGCGCCGGCCCTACCTCTTACACATAATGCCTACAGTAGTAGTAGTACCGCTTATATACATTATGCCCACAGAGAGTTTTGACCATCTGTGAACGAAGATTTGTCTCGGACTACCGTGTTTCAATGGTTTACAGAATTTCACCACACAGGAAACAGCCTCATGAAGGTGAGGAGCATTAGCACTGATCTGCAGGGACGTGCGGAGAGGTAATGGCTGAGGTGTCCCTGGCAAGAACCAGAGCCAGATTTGCACACAATTAATGAGACATGGGGTACATGTATAATACACATGTGCAGCAGAATACACTGCTGGAGATTCGCTGAGTTTTGATAAGAGATGCACAGATAAATGTTTTGATAAGAGATGTGCAGAAAAGGTAGCTACACTGCTTCACCTGCCATAGACTTTTTACTCCAGAGTTTCTTTTATTTGTATTTTTGACATATTTAAAAAATTCAAAACTCTGGCATATATGTTAGTATGAAAGAAAAAGCTGTGCCTCACCTGCCTCACCTCACCGCATGCCACTGCTGATCTGTGTCTGCCAGTACCAAGTACAACATTGCTGCCATGCGGCCCATACTTAAGGTGGATACCAGGGTGACCTAGGTCGAGTTACAGAAGGAGATTGGCATCTCATCTGCTTGATATTCATAGTTCCCTAGACCTGAAGGGGTCTCCCTGAAATAACAGCAATCTCCCTCTCTCCCTCATTGGTCTAGCAATCTCCCTCATTTCACCTAGCCCACATTACACTGTTACATTTTTTTTTTGGGGGGGGGGGGGGGGGATGAGAGATAGATACATTTACATTGAATCATCAGCGCCATTTCCCAGCACTTTACCAAGTATAGTAGCTCTTACTAACTGCTTTGGGGCTAATCTACATTTGGATGGAAGTCATTTTAAAAGATTCCTCGCAGTGCACACCCACACTTCTAGGTGCCACATTCACAATCTCTTTTCACAAACTCTCCGCTCAATGGGGCGCTGTGCAAAATTCGATTACAACTATATTCTCCCGGAAACTAGTTTTCAAAAGTAGGCAAGTATGTTGATATTCCATGATAAGCTTGCCTAAGCAAGGTTACTGCACACTGGGTGTCCCATCAGCTAACTCAAGACCAGAAGGAAGCTAGGATTATTTTGTGTCACAACTTTTGACCTCAAGACCAAACAACAGTCGGCCTAGTGGACCACAGTTAGAGGTGTGGATCCACATATGTTCTAATATAAGTGCAGCATGGTCAAGCAGATGGTGGCTGGGTGTTTTTCATACCTACATACATACATACATACATACATACATCTCATTCCTAATAGAAACAACTTTAAGACATTTAATTGCATTATATGTTGTACCTCAGAAGCTTTTCAAAATGTAATTGTGTATATGAGTGAATGGCAAGGACCAGCGGTTCATCGTTTCTGCTCATTTTTATAACTGGTTTATTAAATACTGTGCCTCTGCTTATTTACAAAGACTTTTCAATTTGGCCTGCAGATTTCATATAGTCTATTACAGTTTAATTTAGGCATGATATAGTTATATAAAGTTTGAAACACAGGTTGCTTACATACATTTTTATAGCAAAATGCTTGGAGAAAATGCATAAAGCCTTTTAAAATTGTTAAGGTGCAACATTTTCTTTATCCACTAGGTGTCAGTGCTGTATTATATTTAAAATGTTACAATCAGATTGTATTATCTAGAAGGTGCTAAATTAGTTAGGAGAATCTGGTTGGTTACTATGGGCAACATCCCATCTTAGTAAATTTACACCTACAGCTTTATAATGCTTTCTAACTGCATAATTGCATTTTTGTTTGGACTAATAAATATATTTTGGGTAAAAAAAATTTTGATATGTAATTCACAAACCTATTTCATGTGTTGACCTAAGCCATGTCGACATTCTGTTGTCGACCCAATAGATGTCAACATAATGACCCATACCTTCTCTCTTTCCTACCTCTGCATAGCTTTCATTTCCCTCTTCATGTAGCTCTCATTCCCCCCTCCACAAAGTTTTCATTCCCCCTCCACATAGCTTTCACTCCCCCCTCCACATAGCTTTCTTTCCCCCTCCACATAGCTTTCATTCCTCTATTCACATATCTCCAATTCATCCCTCCACATAGCTTTAATTCCCCCCTCCACATAGGGCGATCAAGGGTGTAACTACCATAGGTGCAAGGGGTGCAGCTGCTATGGGGCCCATCTTTGCGGTTTAAGTAATATGTTTTACATACTTTTATCACCATCAGTTGCTAAATAGGGGGCCCTTACAAATTTTTGCTATGGGGCCTATGAATATCTAGTTATGCCCCTGAGTATGATTCCCCTTTTCACCTATCTCCAACTCATCCCTCCACATAGCCTTCATTCCCACTCCACATTGCTTTCAATCCCTTCCCTGCATAGCTCTCATTCCCCCCTTCACATAGCTCATTCCCCCCTTCACTTAGCTCTCATTCAATCATTGCCCCTTCACATAGCTTTCATTCTCCCCTCCACATACAGATGGAGCGGGTCTCTTCTTTGCAGGGGATGGCGATGGCGACGCCAGCCGCCATCCCCCGCCACCCACCATCTGTATCTGCGAAAGGGGACGCGTGCGCACGAGATGCGCGTCCCCTTCCGACGGCTTCCCCTGGGTCCCCGCCGGCTTGTCGGCGGTCACCCGGGGTCCCCACTGCCTCCCCGCACCCCCCATTACCCTGTCCATCTCCCTGAAGCGGAGACAGACAGGTTCCCGTCGCCCCGCCGCACGAAAACTGAGACGCGCGTGAGAGCCGGGCTGCTGGCGGATCGCCAGCGGTGACGTTCTTGCGATTCGCCAGCAAGAGGGAGCCCGGCTCCATCTGTAGGTATCATTCCCTTCTTCTTGTAGTTTCCATTCATCCCTCCACATAGCCTTCTTTCTCCCCTCCACATAGCTCCCATTCCCAAGGTGTGTGTGGCATATGCTAATGAGGGTGTTGCAAATGAGCCATCATCAGGCCACCCCCCCATTTGCCCACTGTGTTGCTGAATAGATGCTGTGCGCATGCGCACAGTGTCTATTCACTTCAGGCTGGGGGGACTCCCAACTGACTCCCCTCCACGGGACACTGCCAGCCCCGGGCAGGAAGCGGGACCGTCCCCCAAAAAAAGGGACGTCCCATGAAAAATGGGACAGTTGGGAGGTATGACAAAGCTCTCATTTACCTCTCCACATAGCTCTCACTGCCCCCTCCACATAGCTCTCATTCCTCCCTCCATATAGCTCCCATTTACCCATTCACATAATTTCCTCATTAAGGGGGAGATTCTCTAAGAATCTCCACCCCCCTTCGCCGCCCATCGCATTTATAATTATCGCATATGTTCTAACATATGCGATAATTATAGCAAAGGACAGCTCTTGCGTTAAGAGCTGTCCTTTGCGGTGAGAGTCGCCGGGTCCCAGCAGGTCCCGGCGGCTCTCCCTTCCCTCACACACCCGGCGCTGCTGCTGCTGCGCCGGGCTCTCCTCCTCCCTGCACCCGGAAGAGGATCAGTGCAGGGAGGAGATCACAGGTCCGGGCAGCACAACTCTGTGCTGCCCGGACACAGGTGAGGGGACGATGCGGGGCGGCGGGGGTCCATGCGGGGCGGCGGTGGGATGCGGTAGAAGCCCATTGGCTTCTATGGGGCATTGCCAGATTTTTCTGGTGATGCCCCCCGCCGCGTTAACCCGATAACCCAATAACGGGGTTTTTACCGCATTTTTAGCTTAGAGAATCTCCCCCTAAATATGTGATTAATGAGTAAGGTAATGTTCTTGTGTAAAATTAACAAAATGTGTATATTCCTGACACTACCATTAGATGGCAGTATGAGCATTGCAAATAGATCTAACGACCTATATACATTGTTGAAAAATATGTGTACGGTAGATGTCACCAAAAGATCGCTAGAGAACAAATTGTACTAATAGAGTTATAGACACCAGAAACCAAATTTCCAGAAAAAAAATCTTGAAATATTGTTGGCATATTAGCATGAAGGACCCACCAAGGAAAAGCAGTTATAGGGGCCCATGCTTAAGAGGTGTGGTTAATTACCATGGGGAGAGACTAGCGTGCAGACAGGTTTGGACAGCTAATAGATACAAATGTATCTTACCCTATAATAGAGTAACAATTTCTAATTCAACCGCGCCATCTGGAACCTGAAATTATAGGTAGGGGAGGAGCTATCAAGCAGTGGGGCCCACTGTGAATGTTCCCCTGTACCCCTGTGGGCCAGTCCAACTCTATATATATAAGAAGAAAAAATGTAATCTGAAAATTACACCAAAAACACCCTTATGATAGAAATGAGTATGGAAATACTAGTAATCCACATCTAATATGTGTGTGTGTGTGTGACTTTTTAGAATATGTCACCATTATCATTGTGGTGGCCATCTTTGATGGATGCAACTTCTTTTTTGAATTTGGAAGATATTTGGCATATCAAATGTAGAGATACATTAAAATGAATAATATGATTATTTTTCTTATGGAAAACATAACTGCCTTAAGAATGAAAAAATCTGAAGTGCATCCAAAATGGCCACTATGCTGGTCACATACCCTACAATGTTTTCCTTTACTCCAATATCATTTGTGTAGATGTGGGAGGCACGAGGGCGCACGCGCCGCACTATCGCTCGCTGCACAAACTCACCTCGCTGCGCTCCGTCTCTCACCTTCGGGCCTACGACGGTCCCGGTACCTTCCTCTTGCTCCACTAGTTTCCGGAAGCGACTGCACCTGTAAGGGAAACAAAGGGGGAAACCCCCCTAAGGGGGGGAGGGGATGCTCATCACAGGCACTATTGGCCTCAGAATGGTTACACCCGCTTGTGGATCACGGCAGGTGTAACTGGGGTGGGGAAACGCTCCGGGGAGGGGAAGGAGCACAAACAACACGACAACAGATTCAATACAATTTCTACTCACCAGTCGTTTACTGGTCCGCCGTCACGCTTCCAATGCGGATACCGGCACCTGAAAATGAACTCACGTAACCTCCTGCTCCCTAGGGCAGGCCAATACACCAACGCGCCTGTGGCTTAATGCCCGCGCACCCTGCGGCCTGAAGCCGGCTTACGTAACTCGCGACCTAGCGCTGGATCCTTGGATGCCACAGCCTAGCATCGCACAACCTGGCGCCTAATGCCCGCGCAACCTGTGACCTAGCGCCGGATCTTCCGATGCCACGGCCTAGCGTCACGCAACCTGGCGCCTAATGCCCGCGCAACCTGTGACCTAGCGCCGGATCTTCCGATGCCACGGCCTAGCGTCATGCAACCTGGCGCCTAACGCCCGCGCAACCTACGACCTAGCGCCGGATCTTCCGATGCCACGGCCTAGCGTCACGCAACCTGCTGCTTGACGCACGCACAACCTAAAAGAACACAATCTGCACAGGGCCACAATTGGTGAACCCAAGTACAGCATACAGTACATGGTGTCAAGTAAAACAGTACAATGTAAATAGACAACACTGCACCAACACCTAGCGAGGGCCTACCTCCCTCTGGCTGCTCCCAGCCATACCACAATAGCCCTTGTGGCGATACCTGAATTCGCGGCCTGTCGATACAGGCCTGTTACTTCTTCAGAGAGGCCTCAGCCATAGGAGGGTCTGGGCCTCGTGCACAACAAGGGCCTAGCGCCCTGCAACGCAGATGGGCCTGATGCCCAGCAACCAATCGGGCCAACTATATGTGGGCCTAAAGCCCAGAGCACAACTGGGCCTAATGCCTGACACACACAAGGGGCCTAATGCTTTGATTGGCTCTCCTTTGGCACCACATTTGAATTCCCTTTGTTTGTGGGGATCAGCGGCGAAGGCTCGCCGCTGCCCCCACACCCGGCGTCATTGGTCTGCTTCCGGCTCCCTGGGGTGGCGCCAGGCTACCGAGGCCAGGAAGCAGGCGCCAACCAGCAGCAGGGCCAGTGACCGCACGAGTACACTGGCCCTGGCTGCAGGGGGCGGCGCCACCCGGCGGCACCACTGCCCCTTCCGTCCCGGTGCTAATGCACCGGGGCGTACTTCTACACTGACATTGGATTCATATTTCTTACTCGTTTCCTTTAGCACGGACAGAGCCTGCAGTGATTTCAGTGGTGTGTCCCAATCTTGCAGTCCAGCAGCAGCGGGCGCGAGTGTACTGTAGTTTGCTGCAGCGTAGGCAGTAGCTGTCCTGTTCCCTGTTGCAGGTAATCGGGGCTCTTGGAACATAGCTGATTAACTTTGCTGCAAATGTGCCACACTTGGATCCTGCTGTGAACCACACAGGTGCTGCTGTACATTCTGGCGCCCTTTCAAGGCTTAGCGCCTGGAGACAGGCGTCTTCATTGCCTCTGAAATATTCATCTGTGTGCAGAAAAACATACACTTTTGTATAATTTTGAAAAGACTTCAACCCAGTGCATCTGACAAACATGGAACAATTTATTTAACTGAAATAGAGATGTTTGAATACAATGTTGGTTTATCATCTGTATACCTGATGTGCTAACTGTTATCAGAAATGTTTTTTGTTTTTTTAACAGTTCTGTGTACAGATGTGTTCTTTTACAGGATGATGTAACATGGTGGGGAACGAGTGAATGGGATCCAGTGTGTACATGCGCTTACCTTCCATTCCTGCTCCCGCTATGACACAGAAGTGAATGGGATCCAGTGTTTGCATGCGCTCACCTCCCATTCCTGCTCCCGTTATGCCACTGAAGTTAATAGGAGCTTGCCTGACCATGTGCCCACCTACCGTTGTCTTTAAGGGATCCAGTAGTGATGACAATGAGTGTGGCATGCTGTTCTGCATTGGCATCACGGTCCTGCTCCAGTAAGCTGCTGTACACAGCAAGAGTCTCTGTCTGCAGGACAAATGCACCCAGTCACCACTCTAGGCCAAATGGGACATAAATCACTAAGACAGGGTTGCCTACACTCCTGGAATGGCTGGGAGGCTCCCGAAAGTGGCTGGAAGGTCCCCCTCCCGCCCCCCCCCCCCCCCCCGGAAAGGTGGGAGACCCTCCTGGATACCGGCGCCCCCCTGCATCTCCCCCATGGCAGTGTTAATTTCTTGCAATTCACGGATTTTCGGGAGGAGGCGTGGGGCTTAATATGCAAATTGCATCATTTATCCCCGTCCCCTCCCAGAAGACCCGCGGATTGTGGGATTTGCAGTACTGGGGGTCGCGAAGCTTGATGATGTCTACATCAGGCCCGCCCCTGAAGTACTGCTGACAGTCTACTCTCCGGCTTCTACCGGAGAGGACACTTCAAAAGTAGGCAACCCTGCACTAAGGGGGAATTTAATAGCTGCGATAATTTGTAGTGAGCTAATTTAAGCAGCTGTGCTATTGCATTAGAAGGCAGCCCATAGTTAACAGACATCTTTTTTAGAACTTGAGGAGGCTGGAAAAGAAATCCCAGGTAAACAGCTATTTGGGGTACCATAACCATGTTAACATAAAGGTCCGCGAACTTATACTGGATTGTATGGGTTAAGGACCATTAACAATTAATCTACTGGGTAAAAAAAAAGGGACTCCAATTGAATTTAATTATTGAATTCCCCCTAAAGCAACTTCCCCATATCGCTTAACTAACAACAAATAACTGAGATTCAGGCTAGTCCAGCAGACAATGAAGTGACCTCCATTGTTTTATACCGAGGGCAAAACAACATTAGAAAGAGACGTCTGTGAAATCTTTACGTGGATGATGAACAATACTGGATATCCTGTGTGCTAGCATTCACTGAGATATTTCTTTCCATCTCACTCAGTATACATTATAAACATGATCCCAATACACTAAGGGCCGGAATCAGAATCATTCGGTGTGATCCTAATTCGGCCCCAGCCCCGATGGTCAGGGTTTGCTCATGCACAAACCCTGGCACCAAACGGCTTTAGCGAGTTACACACTCATCGGGCTGTTCATTGCAGGGAGCGGAAACTACGCTGGAGCAAGGGAACTCCCAGCGTTTTATGTGCATCCCCATAAAAATGCTGTGCGTTCCCCTGGGAATGTGGGCAGGCCGCTGAAGTCAGCACCTGTCCACTTTTTGGCGGACACTGACGGAAATAATAGTTCAGACTGACAATTATTTCTGGAGGAGAGGAATCATTTGATGGTTGGTGACCAATGAATGATTTCTGTCCCCTACAGCTGCATGCGGGGTGTGTGTTCTCGTGCAAGGCCTTGAAAAAGATCTTATTTGGGAGATTGAAATGCGTTGGTGTGATTCAGCTACCAATAGGATGGAGCCCATCCAGGAAGTGAGAGGGACCTTTACACCTGAAAGGGCACCATCAGTAGATTTCAACCTTGGAAAATCTATCTTCCTTGTGGGATACGTTCACTATGTCGACAAGGGGAAGGTCGAACACTGAAGGTCGACATGCATGAAGGTTGACATGTCTGAAGGTCAACATGGGGTTAGATCAACATGGTCATTAGGTCAACACATGCGTTAGGTCGACATGGACCATATAGACCAGTGGCGTAAGTTTGTTCCAGATGCCTGGAGGCAAGATATATATATTGGTGCCCCTCCCCCCCCCCCCCCACACACACACACCCACATATATACACAACACAACCCAATAAAACCTTATATAAAATATATATTTCTGTTAAGAAATATATATATATAACACATATATTTCTCAGAACTCAGCCACAGAAGCAATATTGTTGGCTTTTAAGTAACTGATTTATGCTTGCATGGGGAGGAAAGGTGCCCCCTTGGGAGCAGGAGCCCGGCGGCAGATGACTCCATTGCCTCCCAGAGTTCTGCCTCTGATATAGACAGTCAAAAAGTCGACGTGGGGTTTTTCCTTTTTTTTCTGAGCTGACGTGCCGACAGGCAGTAATTCATGCCCTGCCATCCACTAGGGCATGGTGGGAGAATAAAATAGTGTGCCCAAAGCATGGCGAGCACAGCAACTTTTTGACCGTCAAACCTTTTGACTGTCGACCGTGCCCATTTCAACCTAATGCTTGTGCCGACCTAATGACCCTGTCAACCTAACCCATGTCGACCTTCAGACATGTTGACCTTGATGCATGTCGACTTTCCTCTTGTCGACCCTATGACCCATACCTCTTCCTGGAGTAAGGAGTGCACCCTCCTTTTTTATTTGTGTGTTTAATTATTTGAATGTACCTCGAATAAAGAATCCATTTTTATTGGAACTAGTGCATGTGAAGCTTCTTTCTGATACATCAGAGACTAGAACAACTGGAGTTAAGACCCAGCAATACACGCCTGATATTATGATGAAAATTGTGAGTAACCAGTAAGGGGGCACAGCCTGACAATAGGTATACAACTCCTACAGCACCTTCTATTATACGCATGTATCCATTATCTTTTTGTGAGTGCCTTTTGAAGGGGACATTCCCCACTCGTACCTCATCCTATGTTATTACCAGTGTACTCAAATTTTAATGTTAATTACATTAATTGCTAAACAATATCACACAAGGTTCTTGCTCTCTCTTTCCCTTTATGTATCGTGAAGTGACTTGGGAATTTGAGAAGAGGAAGAATTGGGATAACCATAAAACCAGGGAAGTACTACCCATTGTTTGAATTTGAATTGATTCAGTCCCCTGTGTTCATGCACGGTCCCTTTTCTTAAGGCCCCCATACACTAGGGCGACTTGTCCTAAGGACAAGTCAGTCCCGATTTACCCTGAGCTTCCCCGGCAGCTCCCCGGGGGAGCTTGATAACATTTGGCACTTGATGTGCCATACTTTACATGTGATAAATCGGTTGCGATTTATCACATGAAAAATCCGGGGAGCTGCAGGCGGGGGGGGGGGGGGGGGAGGGGGGGGGCAGGATGGGAGTCGGGACCGGCCGGGGGAGTGACAGGAGCAGGCTGGGGGCGGGGTCCGGTCCTGGGTACCTGTAGGTGCAGGCTGTAATCTGTATTGTGCACTGGGAGAGCCTCAGCCTCTTCAGATGTAGCGGCGCTGCGGCAGGCAGGGTCAGGAGCGGGGACCGCAGATGCAGAGAGACCGGGTGCGCGGCGCGAGAATAGAAAGAAATCCCATTCAAAGGACTGGGCGCCCGCTGATTGGTTGAGAACTCAGCCAATCAGCGGCCGCCCAGTCTTTTGAATAGGATGGTTTCTATTCTCCCGCTCGCCGTGGGGACCGCAGATCAGCGGGCGCCCAGTCCTTTGAATGGGATTTCTTTCTATTCTCGCGCCACGCACCCGGTCTCTCTGCATCTGCGGTCCCCGCTCCTGACCCTGCCTGCCGCAGCGCCGCTACATCTGAAGACGCTGAGGCTCTCCCAGTGCACAATACAGATTACAGCCTGCACCTACAGGTACCCAGGACCGGATCCCGCCCCCAGCCTGCTCCTGTCACTCCCCTGGACGGCTGCACATGATTAATCTTATGTGCAGACCGTCCGACATCCGGATCTGATCCGATGTACACGGGACCGTGCATCGGATCAGATCGGATGTCATACACTACGCAATTTGCCCAGTTTCACCCGATTTCTCGGCCCAATCCTCCAGAATCGGGTGAAATCGGGGCCAAATCGCGTAGTGTATGGGGGGCCTTTAGTCCTATTTATTTAGAAGTGTGGTGCTACACTCAATTTATTTGCACAGACCTAGAGCTGCTTTATTGCACAGACCAGTGGTCGAAGTGGGGCGGTATACGGGGGTATGCCATACCGCCACTTTAATCTGAAGATAAAAAAAAACTTTTTTTTCCCCCTCAGGATGCTCTCTGATCACTCAGCAGCGCATATTGTGCTTTTGTAATACCCCTGTACAACGGGGCAGTCTGGCAGGGGACGTTGATGGACAGGGGGGTGTCCGAAGGTGCGCACTATATTCACTCTTTACTTTTCCATACCCCCACTTCAAAATTTCCATACCCCCACTTCAAAATTTCCACTTCGACCACTGGCACAGACCATAAGGATCACAGAGATATAAGGATCACATTTACAATGCTATCTGGGCGGAATATTACCGCCCAGGATTGCACTGCAATATGTGGTCCTATCGCGGGGATGTATCATCCCACATACGCAGACACAGGGTTCCGAAAGGAGCCCATCCCTGCAATGCTCTCAACTGCTGACCCCCACGCAGACCCCGTGGACCCCGCTGCTACAATGGGCTACCACCCAGACCTCAGAATGTTGGTAGCCCAGGTCCCCGAAGCGATGCTGCCCGATGTTGATACATTAGCTTCGCATCCCCCATAGTAACCAATGGGGGTTGCAGCTGGCGGATGCAGGAGGAATCACAGATTTCTGCTGCGGTCCCTCCTACATACATTCAGGTGATATTATTTGCGGCCAATCCCTGTAAACTGATGTTTTCGGGGATTAAGCCACAAATATTAAATGATA
Source organism: Crinia signifera (assembly GCF_055691185.1). Lineage (NCBI taxonomy): Eukaryota > Metazoa > Chordata > Amphibia > Anura > Myobatrachidae > Crinia > Crinia signifera. The sequence continues at coordinate 135,142,450 of NC_139222.1, read as the reverse complement.
ATTGGGCCCCATAGTCACTATTCATGGGAATTATTCTGATTCACTCGGAAAGGCACAGGGGGAGATTCTCTAAGAATCTCCGCCCCCCTTCGCCTCTCTTCGCAATTATAATTATCGCATATGTTGTAACATGTGCGATAATTATAGCAAAGGACAGCTCTTGCGTTAAGAGCTGTCCCTTGCGGTGAGAGTTGCCGGGTACCAGCAGGTCCCGGCGGCTCCCCCCTCCCTCCCACACCCGGCACTGCTGCTGGGCTCTCCTCCTCCCTGCACCCGGAAGAGGATCAGTGCAGGGAGGAGGTCACAGGTCCGGGCAGCACAGCTCTGTGCTGCCCGGACACAGGGTAGGGGGCGATGCGGGGCGGCGGGGGTCCGTGGGGGTAGCAGGGGGTCGTTGCAGGGAGGCGGTGGGATGCGGTAAAAGCCCATTGGCTTCTATGGGGCATCGCCATCCCAAAATGCGGTAAAACCCCCGATAACGGGTTTTTACCGCATTTCTAGCTTAGAGAATCCCCCCCTCAATCACTCTCTAATGGATAAAACCATATGCACTGCAGATGGGGCTGATGTAACATGTGCAGAGAGAGTTAGATTTGGGTCCCATTGGGTCCCGGCGGGTCCCACTCCCTCCCTTACCCGGCGCTGCTGCGCCGGGCTCTCCTCCTCCCTGCACCCGGAAGAGGATCAGTGCAGGGAGGAGGTCACAGGCCCAGGCAGCACAGCTCTGTGCTACCCGAACACAGGTGAGGGAGGGGTCGTGTGGGGCGGCGGTGGGTCAGTGTGGGGCGGCGGTGGGTCGCGGTAGAAGCTCATAGGCTTCTATGGAGCATCGAGAGAGAGGGTGCAAATGCACTATGCGATCATTACATTACAATATAATATATAATAAGAGGTTGTTACTATATCATTGGCCAGTGATATACTAACAACCTCTTATTATATATGTTATTATATATTATATTGTAATGTAATGATCGCATAGTGCATTTGCACCCTCTCTCTCTCTGTGCAAACTAGAGATGTGCGGCGGCCACTTTTTCGGGTTTTGGTTTTGGATCTGGATCTCCCTTCGTGTTTTGGATCTGGATTGGTTTTGTCAAAACCACCCTTGTGGGTTTTGGTTTTGGATCTGGATTTTTATGAAAAAATGCTAAAAATGGCTAAAATAACAGAATTTGGGCCTGTTTTTGCCCCTAATGTATTATTGACCTCAATAACATTAGTTTCCACTAATTTCTAGTAAATTTTGATCACTTCACAGCTTACAAAATTGTTTTAATTTACTGTAGTTGGGCCAAAAGGGTATACTGAGGTAGCTGGATGACTAAGCTAAGCGACAGCAGTGGGCATCACATACATGTGGACCTTACACTTCCAACCTGGCACATCTTGGAAGCAGAGCGGCACTGCAGGGGCAGACAGGATGGCAGCTTAATAAACTATCCCAAAAAAAGAGAAATGCTCCAAAGAGCAAAAAATACAAAGAGGTATCGGCCTTGTCATGACTGGTGGTAGCAGCTTCAGCACTTCTATCAGGTTGCTGATCTCCCACTATTTCCTCATCCATCATCCTCCAAAAATGTGTTTTTATTTTATTTATTACTTTTATTTATTTTTCTTACTTTACACTGGACACAGCCTGTCACACTGGACACAGCCCCTTGGACACTGGACACTGCCCCTGGACACAGCCCCTGGACAGTGGACACAGCCCGTCACCCTGGACACAGCCCCTGGACAATGGACACAGCCTCTGGACACAGCTCCTGTACACTGGACACAGCCGTCACACTGGTCACAGCCTCTGGACACCGCCCCTGGACACAGCTCCTGTACACTGGACACAGCCGTCACACTGGACACTGCCCCTGGACACTGCCCCTGGACACTGGACACAGCCCGTCACCCTGGACACAGCCCCTGCACAATGGACACAGCCCGTCACCCTGGACACAGCCTCTGGACAATGGACACAGCCTCTGGACACCCCCCTGGACACAGCTCCTGAACACTGGACACAGCTGTCACACTGGACACTGCCCCTGGACCTTGCCCCTGGACACTGGACACAGCCCGTCACCCTGGACATAGCCCCTGGACAATGGACACAGCCCGTTACCCTGGACACAGCCCCTGGACACAGCCCCTGGACAATGGACACAGCCTCTGGACACTGCCCCGGGACACAGCTCCTGTACACTGGATACAGCCGTCACACTGGACACTGCCCCTGGACACTGGACACAGCTCCTGTACACTGGACACAGCTGTCACACTGGACACTGCCCCTGGACCTTGCCCCTGGACACTGGACACAGCCCGTCACCCTGGACATAGCCCCTGGACAATGGACACAGCCCGTTACCCTGGACACAGCCCCTGGACAATGGACACAGCCTCTGGACACTGCCCCGGGACACAGCTCCTGTACACTGGATACAGCCGTCACACTGGACACTGCCCCTGGACACTGGACACAGCTCCTGTACACTGGACACAGCCCCTGTACACTGGATACAACCCCTGTACACAGCCCCTGTACACTGGACACAGCCCCTGTCACACTGGACACAGGCCCTGTCACACTGGACACAACCCCTGTACACAGCCCCTGTACACTGGACACTGCCCCTGGACACAGCCCCTGGACACTGGACATAGCTCCTGTACACAGCTCCTGTACACTGGACACAACCCCTGTACAATGGACACAGCCCCTATACACAGCCCCAGTACACCGGACACAGCCCCTGTACACTGGACACAACCCCTGTACACTGGACACAAACCCTGTACACTGGACACAAGCCCTGTCACACTGAACACAGCCCCTGTACAGCCCCTTGTACACTGGCCACTGCAGCCCCTGTACACTGGACTTGTGTACAGCAGCCCCCCCTAATCAAGTGAGCAGCAGCAAAATAATATATTATTATTATAGCACAGCACAGAGCACAGAGCACAACCACCCTCTTCCCTCTCCTATGCTGGAGTAAAGATGGCGGGCGCGCGTGCGTCTTATATAGAATCCAGATCCCGCGAGAATCCGACAGCGCGATGATGACGTTTTGCCTCGTTTTCGGTCCGGAATTTAGGCTGGAACTCCCGAGCCGGCTCGGATCCAGACTCGGATCGCGATATTCGGATCTGTCGGATCCCGGAGATCCGGACCCGCTCATCTCTAGTGCAAACCATTTTATTCTCAGCAGATGCCACCTTTCATTACTGAGGGTGTGCAATTTAGAGCCACTTTTCCCTACTACTCTATGGGGCATCGCCAGATTTTTCTGGCGATGCCCCCCGTCACGGTAATCCAGCGGGGGGATCCCAAAATGCGGTAAGAACCCTGATAACGGGGTTTTTACAGCATTTTTAGTTTAGAGAATCTCCCCCTTCGTGTTCTGAACAAAGTAGCTTCGCTCAGAACGCTCGTCAGCCTGTGTGTAGGGCTCTTAAGACTAATTCTAGATATTTCTTTCAATCAGATAAAGGGAGCGCAGGCAGCCAAAATGGCGCACGGAGCGGCATAGGGGGGCGGGGCAGTGGCGTACCGCAGTCCGAACGGCATGAGGGTCAGGGGGCAGGCAGGTATGCCTGACCCCCCCCCCCCCTTTTCACACCGGGTGCTCCGGCCAGCCATTCAGGGAGAGCAGGGGGGAGTCTGGCCGGGAGGGGTTTAAATAGCCAGGCCAGTGGGGGAGGCAGCATTCAGCACAAGCAGAGCCGGGGGGTTTTTCGGCCCCTGGGCAGGTAGAGGGGCCTCGGTGGCGGGAAGAAGCAGTGCGCAAGGCATCGGGACAGGAGGAGCCAGCTGAGGTTTGCAGATTCACCCTCGGTCGGGCCGCACGCCAGGCTCCAGCTGTCGACGGCGGGCCAACCGGCTGCGCGCCAGCCAACGGGTGATCGGCGGGGGCTGGCTCACAGATAAGGGGCGTAGCCAAGGGCCTACAGCGTAGGCGGGGGGCACGCCCCGCGGTTTAAGTCAATGTAGGCCATTGACAGGTTTCTTGCCTTGCCCACTGTTCTCTGTCCCTACCCTGCAAAAGGTAATTAAGGTGTGGTAAATAAACTGTGGCCAATGATTCAATCCCACGCACTGTCTCTGAGTATGATTTCGGTTGGGGTTGGGAGTGAGGTTACACGAGGGACACAGCACACAGCCCTCGCACCCTTAAGGGAGCGCAGGCAGCCAAAATGGCGCACGGAGCGGCATAGGGGGGCGGGGCAGTGGCGTACCGCAGTCCGAACGGCATGAGGGTCAGGGGGCAGGCAGGTATGCCTGACCCCCCCCCCCTTTTCACACCGGGTGCTCCGGCCAGCCAGTCAGGGAGAGCAGGGGGGAGTCTGGCCGGGAGGGGTTTAAATAGCCAGGCCAGTGGGGGAGGCAGCATTCAGCACAAGCAGAGCCAGGAAGCAGACCCCACCCACCCATCCCATCTAGGATTTATAGGGTCCAGGACCCATAAGGTAGCATGCATTTAAGTTGTGTGGTATGTAATGATGTGATCTGTAATGGTGTGATATGTACTGTATTATTCAAAAAATAAATGAATAAAAAAAAAAAAAAAAAAAAAAAAGCTAAGTAATAAAGGTAACAAGTAAATTAACGGGATCATGTATGAATACATTGGTGTTTCAAAGGGAATGTATTGTATTCAAGAAAGTGTTGAGCGGGGGTTGGGTAACCAGCTATAAAGGGAAAAGGTTTTAATGTTATGCAATATTGTCACAGTTGAGTGTTGTAAGCATGTCGCAGGGCGGGAAGAAGCAGTGCGCAAGGCATCGGGACAGGAGGAGCCAGCTGAGGTTTGCAGATTCACCCTCGGTCGGGCCGCACGCCAGGCTCCAGCTGTCGACGGCGGGCCAACCGGCTGCGCGCCAGCCAACGGGTGATCGGCGGGGGCTGGCTCACAGGTAAGGGGCGTAGCCAAGGGCCTACAGCGTAGGCGGGGGGCACGCCCCGCGGTTTAAGTCAATGTAGGCCATTGACAGGTTTCTTGCCTTGCCCACTGTTCTCTGTCCCTACCCTGCAAAAGGTAATTAAGGTGTGGTAAATAAACTGTGGCCAATGATTCAATCCCACGCACTGTCTCTGAGTATGATTTCGGTTGGGGTTGGGAGTGAGGTTACACGAGGGACACAGCACACAGCCCTCGCACCCTTAAGAGTTATAAGAAACCATTCCCATACTTCCCCCAACATGTTGTGTTGCCAAGAGGCATGATGAGATGACTTGCATAAACCTGTCTTATGTGGGAGGTATTCATACTGGGAGAGAGATGGCTGGGGGGAAGCATACAGCAGAGGAAAGGAATGCAGATTATTACACTTTCAGCGTTATTCTCAAAGTACTGAGCATTATCTTTAAAAAAAAAACAATATGGTCAGAAAACCATATAGACAATCATTTCAAACTGGGCACATAAGAAATGTACAATATTTATTTATTTACAGTTTCTTACATAGCGCAGCATATTCTGTTGCGCTTTACAATTGGAAACAACAGTGATTAAACAAACTAGGTAGTAACAAACTGACATAGAGTTAGTACAGTATACACTGCATTAATGTGCTCGCTTCAGGTGATGAATATTGCATATGGTAACTATTGCAGTTATCAGAGCTGGACTGCCAGCATACTGGCACAAATAACACCTAAGCTGATAAATGTGCCAGGTTTCTCATTGGGCCAGATGTATCAAGCTTTAAAAAGTGATAAAATGGAGAGGGATAAACAGCCAGCCAATCAGCTCCCACCTGTCATTTTTCAAACCCATACTGTAACATGACAGGTAGGAACTGATTGACTGGCTGTTTATCCCTCTCCATTTCATCACTTTTTGAAGCTTGATACATCTGGCCCAATGCATGGCTAGTGACTAGTGGAAGAATTGGTGAATATACTGTACTTGTATGGATCTCTCTGCCACCATGTCATCTTCTGTCCATAAACTACAGTACAGGTTGCAGGTCAGCTCATTAATGGGGGTATGAATGAAACGAGAATAAAAAGAGTGGAAAAGTGTGCCATTGGAGAAGTTGCCCATGGCAACCAATCAGCTACTATGTATTTAATTTTCTTTTTATAGATAGTACTTGATAAAATTTACCTCACTGCTGATTAGTTGCTGGCTCACTTCACTGTTTTTACTGCTTCATACATCTCCATTGTTGTTTCTGCCTATTTTTAAACATAAAAACTGATGTACCTGTGTCTGTCAGAACCATGCAATCAATATACCAACCACATGGATTGTGGAGAACAGAAATAATCAGCTATTGGCCCATACTCTCCTGTTTCCTAAATGGATAAGGTCAGGACACTGGTCATAGCTTGTGTGATGTTGCTGTATGGGTCTATGTAATGGTGTGTATGGACAAGAATGTGTAGTGTGATTTGGAGGATCTGTGGAATGTTGCCATAATATTGTGATTTGGACCATAATCAGTGGCGGCTGAATGGATCTCTAATTGATAATTTTTTGCAAATCCATACACAATTCCCAAACATTAGAAGGGTTATACTGTATGTGCAATTGTGAGAAGGTCTGAGGCTTCCACTAATCTGTCACTGAGACAGGGTAAAAGTGGTCATCGCAGTCATCACAGAGCCTCCTCAAAAATGCCTGGGAATACCTATGGCAGATGACCACCCCTAACTTCCAGTTTCCTGGCAGCCAAACTGCAAGAAGACTATGATTGCAAGCAATGGTGGCTCCTGGAGGTGAGGGAGGGGGTTCACAGTTCAAAAAAGGGGCATTACACCAACTGCCAGGGCCATCTTAAAGGCATTGTTGGCCCTAGGCAAAACAATACACTGGGGCACCTAATTAAGTAAGAGAAAATGGTACTTCTTCATCTTTGCGGCCACCACTTACGTGAGTTACGTTAGGCGATACGTGGATCGCAATTGTTCCCTCGCCACACTTCAGGTTCGATGGCTCGCTCTGTTTTGCTCACAACAACTTTACTAAAGGTATTAGATGGTGGCGTGGACATGAAAATAACCCTCGCGGCTCGCTGTATGCTACGGTGGCCGCAAAGATGAGGAAGTACGGAAGAAATCATAACTTCCTGCGGTGTCTCTCCACATGTTATCAACTGTCCAGCAATTATCAGCTTAACGCTATTACTGTTTGGCTGTAGGCCGATAGAGGATATTTCCCAGCAGCTCTGATTTTGTGTAATTCACAAGCAAAGCTGCCGGACAGCAACCTCTAGTAGCCTCGCTATAAATTCTGGAGGCACCTGCAAACCGCTGCCTGAAGAGTTGCAGGGCCCTAGGGCTGCTGTCCTTTTTGCCCATGCATTAAGATGGCCCTGACAACTGCCATTGAGTCAATTTGGAATGGCAGTTGGTGGCAGCAGATGATTTCAGGACAGAAAACCTTGCTAGGTTTTTACGAGGCTAACTGAATCCCCCCCTAATTTTATCATTGGAATTTACTTATTTGACCTTTGTTGATTCATTAGCTGATATTACAGTATGCAGGGATACATTAATCTGTACATAATAACTACAGCAAGCAGACATTGTATATTTGTGAAGTATAAGGAAGCCGCTTCACAGTAAGTGTATTGTGTATGTGGGAGTGCTACGTGCTCCAGAAAAAACACTGCCTGTTTGTGCGTTCCTAATGCTTAGCAGGAGGAATCTGCCCCAGGGATCAGGGTGTGCTGAAATGTGTTTGGATGACAGACCTCTGCATGCCTGGGCTGGGCCCGGAGGGATGGGTGCAGGAGGAATGTACGAGCTCAGCATATTTCATCAAGGTGCTGAAAACACCTCAAGCTCTGGCAAAACCTGTGGGAATCTGACATAGACTGTCCAGGCAGCGCAAGAAAAGGGGCTTCAGTGCATACAAAGGACCAGCATTGAGGCAGATGTATCAAGCCTGGAGAAGAGATAAACTGGAGATAAAATAAAAGGAGATAAAGCAGCAGCCAATGAACTCCCAGCTGTCATGTTCAAACACAGTTCATTGGCTGGTGCTTTATCTCCTTTCATTTTTTTCTCCACTTTATCTCCAGTTTATCTCTTCTCCATGCTTAGTACATCTGCCCCAATGATTCCTAGTTTCAATATGAATATTTTCAAATGTTTGCAGTTTCAGAATTAGGCTCATTCGGCCACAAGATCCTTAGACAATAATATTTTTAATATATAAATGTGTTAGACCTGATACATAGTTAGTAAACTGCGCATGCACAGTGGCCGCCATATGCAAATATAGCAACTATTTCTGAGTTAGCCACTTCTCACATAGGAATGAGGGTGACAGCTGAGCCTTGCATGTAGAAGAAGCCCCCCAGAGTGTTACGGACCTGCTTGACAGAGGTGACCTCAATGTTGGAGGGCAGGTTCATATCATCTTTGGCTAAATATATGCCAACAACCTCTTATATGATAACTACATATAATAAAAAGTAATACATATTATGTGAGGAGTAATGATTGCATAGTGTCCCTGAATCCCCCTCTCTTGCATATAACTATTATTATTACAAGCAGCTAGGGTGTGCAGTCTAGAGCCCCTTTTTTCTACACCACATTCTATTGGTATGTAGACAGTATTGCATGCTAGTCTGTGGTGATCTTAAGGTGCCCATACACAGGTGAGATGTATCTGAGCAATTGGTTGCATGCATTTTTCTGGCAATGTGAGCGGGACCTTCCTGGGTCACAGGATAGCATAAGATACATTGTATGTGGTCCTTTTGCATACAATGTATCTGTTGCGATCCTATTAGGGCTGAACAGGCTGAGACAAATCTTTGTGGCAGCCAGTGAGATCTGCTATTGAGATGCCAGGCGCTTGGGAGCGTGCCTTACATCGCAATCGCACCAAAACTACCTGGCATGTGCCAGTTTTAATGAGATCCATCGCAATCGCATGAAATCCACACTTGCCTACCTGACCCTCAATAAGGGAGAACATGCTCTGTTCTGGGACTTAACTAGTAATGTACCACAGATGATACATTACTTGGGAAGTCCAGGAACAAAGCACTGTGTCCCTCCTGGAGAGGGTCATGTTGGGAGGTGTGATAATATGTGTTAAAATAAAGCAGCCCAATATCTGTATGCATCGTGTAAAAAAAAAAATAGTATTTACACTGCAAATTAGTGAAATTTTGCACCCATTTCACTCAATTCCCAATCCCTCCAGTATGAGCTCTTCTTCCCATACATAGGCTTACCATACTATCCCTATCATGAATTACACAAGTTCTGTGGCTGACTAAAACCAGGGGAAATGCAGACTTGAAGCCAGCCAGCAACAGAACCTGTGAGTTCCCCAATTATTAGGGATAGTATGGTAATTCTAGTTCTGGAGCAGAGTGTTTTCTACTACTGTGATTTAGGGTTGTCTAATACCTCCCAACTGTCCCGATTATTGCGGGATCGTCCGGACCGGTAGTTGCAGTTGGGAGTCCCCCCTGCTTTCCCACTGCATTGCTGAGCTGCAATTGTAGAAATGAAACCATACACAGATAACACTGTCCCACCGAGAAGCATGGCAGTGGAAGTATGGGAAAGCCTTTCATCAGCTAGGATTGGCCAGCCTGTCTGGATCACTGTAAGGAGGAATGGGGCACATCATATAAACACATTCTGCCAACATCTTATGCAAGTGTGGACCCCAACCCTATAACTGTCTGATCCCCTGGAGCGAACCATGGTCTTGCAAAGATGCAGAATTGCTCCAGTCCTTCAAGTGGTTTTACTCCCAACTTTAAACCAGGCTTTAAATGGATTTGTATTTTATGAAATTGCTCTATATTCAGTAACAGATTTTGTTAATATTTCCTCAATGTGCATATACACTACAGATGAGATGAGAGTTAATGTGTGCCAGGTGTGTAGCTGCTCCCGTCGTGACTCATAGCTTCAGGTGTGTCCACTCTACAGGCTGAGCCTCGCCTCTCCCCACCCTGTGAAAGCTGATTAATCTCCACCTTTGTGCTCAGCAGATTAGCAAACCAAGCTTCTCAAGGACAATTTACTTTGGAAAAGGCAGCTCACACAAAATTTGGCTATTATCCTTCGGCAGTATAGGGCTTTTATTTACCCCTAACAATGTAATGCTTTTAATTCAACCATCGTAGCACTTGTGTTGTGAGAATTAACTTTTACCTCTATCTGACTTTAACAATCATAGTTGAAGCAAAAATCTATTCCTTTGCAAAATTGGAATGAACGTGTGGACCTCAGCATTAACAAGGTGCAGCCCTGAATGCGTTGAGTGCACGGCAATGTAAAATCTGGTATTGCCAAACATCGGGGCACCGATTTCCTGTTCTGAGCCATTGCCTACCAGTATATGATGTGTATATGAGATAACACTGCATTAATGCTGTGTACTGCAACTTGTGTATACAGTATACTACCAACATGGTCAGCAGTGGCGTAACAACAAATTTTGCGCCCCCCCCCCCCCGCCGGGAACATTTTTGGCGCCCCCTCCTGCCAGTTAAAGGTCCCCATACACTAGGCTGACTTGTCCTAATGACAAGTCGGACCAGTTTGCTCTGTAGAGACCTCCGGCAGCTCCCTGGGAGGCTGCTTACGATTTGGCACTTGATGTGCCAAATTATACATGCAATAAATTGCATGCAATTTATTGCATGCATAACCCTGGGGAGCTGGCAGGAGCAGGCAGGCGGGTCTGTGCGGCGCGGGGGTACATGTGGTGCTGTCTGCAAGCCGCGGTCGCTGCCCGACGGATAGCACTAGTAATTTCCAAGTCACTGCAGCGACCCCGCCAACTTAATACACAGCACCGCAGGGACATCTCTGACCGCAGCTTGCAGTGCCTGTCTCTTCCTGCAGGCCTGTCACCTCCTCTGCAACGCTGCACCCACAAGGGGGGGGAGCTGGGTAGCGTAACAATAGCGCCCGCAGACCCCCCCGGTGCCCACACTTAGTCAGAGCCTCCCGCCCTCGTGGGGGCTGTGGCGCTATAGTTACGCTACTGATGGTCAGTCTTTTGGTGTACACCAGGCAAATACTGTATAATCACTTCTCTCTCCTGGCATAAAACTTTCCCATATGCCACAATGGTAATGCTAGTCCAATCCTTTGACTCTGTATTGTTAACGATGAGCACTACCGTAGGTCATTGACAACTTCCCTTTACCCCATCGTTTGCGAATGCAGATATTGACTATATCACTGACTGCACATTCAGTGTCGGCACTATATATATTTCTCCAGGAGTTCAGTGGGAAATTGAATATTGTCCAGTATGTAATGTATTGGGCTTTAGGCACATTTTACGCCTGCATTTTTCTTAAGTGTCTAAATCAACATTAATGGATCAGCATTCAGTCTCTATCTATGGGCCAGATTCTCTAAGCTTCAAAAGTGATAAAATGGAGAGTGATAACCAACCAACCAATCAGCTCCTGCCTGACATTTTTCAAACACAGTCGGTGACATGGCAAGTAGGAGCTGATTGGCTGGCTGTTTATCACTCTCAATTTTATCACTTTTGAAGCTTAGAGAATCTGGCCCTATGTCCTTAACTAAATTAATAATTACTGTGCCCTTTAAGGTGTTTTTCTGAGCTTTAGTATAAATAGGCTTACCATACACATGATTTAAGCCACCACCGCCAATATTGCTGGGTACACACATCACATAGTGTGTACCCAGTCCATACACATAAAGATTTATCCATACACATAAAGATTTATTGAGCAACCTGGCTGGGAGGCCATAAATATGGGGTACCACTCCCGGCTCCATTCTATGGTGGACAAGTCTCCCACAGTTCCCCACTCAGCCGCCCACTTACAGAGCACAAGTGTGTGGCACGAGGGGGTCTGATGGGATTTGTGCTGAATCGCAGCCCCCCTCCTCCTGCTAAACAATGCCTATAATATTGGCATTGCATAACATGGTGTGGCCACGATGATGTGACCATGCTCACCATGTCCCTTGTTCGGTTTCAGATCTTGAGCCACACCCCAGTGCGCCTTTTGGGGTGACAGGGGAATGCAGTACTTGCACATTTTTGGGGGTTATATATTTTAATGCTTGGAACTAATTTCAGAAATAGTAAAAAAATCAGCAAAATCATTTTAGAAATTATTAAATTAAGTTTCTGCACTCTTATCTAGTATGAACACAGCCTGTACATGAGAGTTACTAGCTGATTGGTTAGTGCTTTATATCTCTACACTTTATCTCTCTCTGCTTGTTCCAGCACCTTTTTCATTGTAAAAAAATCACTGATCTGAATAATGGTCAAATGCATTTATATATATTTATACAATGGTAGTACAGTATATATGTTTGCAATTTTAACATCTCTAAATATATCTAGCCCATATGCTATGTCCAGATTCAAAATATAGAGATTATTTATCAATAAAATATTTGTTACCAAATACTTTATATAGCATCACCACAATGTATCACAGATGGACCCCTCCATTCCTGACAGCTGCTGTGGGCTTCTTCGGAGGATGAGAAGCTGCCAGACTTATCAACTTCTCCTTCCAGACATGGACACCCACAACCTAACCGTAATCCCCCTTTCTAAGTGCCTAACCCTTCCTCCCCACAGCCTAACCCTATCTTCCCCGCCCCCACAGCATAACCATAATCCCCCCCGCTGGTATCTAATGCGCTGCGGAGTATGTGTGCGCTATATAAGAAACTGTTAACAAATAAATAATAAATAAATACCCCCCCCAGGCCTAATGCAACACAGGGGTGGTTTCCTTTCAGTACCCCTGTCCCTGCAGGTATAGTATAATACATATTACATACAGCTGTAATAAATGGGCTCCATGTAAATTTTAGGATATAATCGGTTGACATACATACTACATGGATGCACATGGCCTATTACAGTCATACAGCATGGCATTATAGAAGATGCATGATGTACTGTATGTAAGTGGTAAATGACCCTGTAATCTATCTGTGCTGACTCTAACTTCCTATACACCCAGTTTAACTAATGACAATGTCCACTATAAAATATATATAGAGGCAACCACCTAAATTTTAAATGGGGTTTGTGTTCCCTTCATTTCAAGATTGGACTTTGGCTTTTGGCTCTTATTCAACCTGTTCCACCCTGCCTGTAATTACCCGGCAGCTAGGGCGTAACCAGGTTATTGCAGAGACAAGATAATCACAACCTGTCACTGCTTGTCTGGGCAGCGTTACTTACAACATTCCAGAACACACCCTTGTACAACAGCTCTATAGCTGATGATAATGCAAAGCTCAGCTGTATAACCTTTCATAGTACTGCATAAAGTATACAGATACTCCTTGCGAAACCTGCAACCATGAATGTGTTGTGGGCAATATAAGGTGGCCTTCTGTATTTATCAACCATTTATTTTCATTCAATTATGTAAAAATTGTATTTTCTACATCATTTTAGGAACTGTTGGTATTGCGATGTACTAAGAGCATAATGAAGGAGATTTAATAGAAATCTGCAAACTGCTGATTGTAGTCCCTGTTCTTCTAAATGGGGACTATGATCTGACTGCTATTACATACCAAATTCTGAAAAGTTGGCTCCATCATACCCCTTTCACATCGGACCCGGGTTACTGATGTGTTGGTCTGGATCGAGGTGCGGTGTGAAAGCACCACAGCTTATAATAACCTGGGTTAACCAACCAGGCAATTTGACCCGGGTTGTAAGAAGGGTTAAACCCAGGTCGTCCTCTGTATAATGGGCGACCTGAGTTAATGTGAAAGTGCTGGACCCGGGTCCGACCCAGCTTTTGCGATGTGAACGGGGTACTAGTTTACCCAATCTTTAGGGCGTAAGACACTTTTAAGCCTAGGGAGTCTTAAAACTTGCAGGAGAGATATCACCTTATTCCTTTTTTGCAAACTCCATCCATCTCCAGAAACCAACACTGCATATGCGCTGTGTCAGAGTCTCACAAGCTGGGCATCACTAGTAGTGAGGTGCACTGGTCATTGCCTGGAGAGGCACTGGCTATGATCAGCGCTGTCTCTCCCTGACAGTCCCTGTATTTCCAGTGAAGCGCTACAAATTTGGCATTCATATTTTAAGGAGTATTTCATCTATGAAAATATATTAAACTTAAAATATTTAAAATTATTTTATTATTCTGCTTATTTTCACACAAAAAAATAGCTGTCCTTATCCAATGGTTAGTTTTGTACTCATCATCATCATCCTCAACTCTGCCACCACTACCATTACCACCACTGTGTGCCCCTGCACCAGCCCTGTCCTTAGTGCAAGAGAGATCCATCTGAAAACAGGCATATTTCCATTTCAGCATACAGTTACTGTGCATGCTGCTCTTCCATTGACACACCCTCCCTGACATATACTATGCAAGAGCAGCTAGTTACATCCCAGTTACTGCTCCTCAGTCACAAGTGAAGACGCAACTGAGATGCATATGGTTCTGCGTTACCCATGGTTGCTTCTGTTTGGTTCCCGAGCATGTATCTATAATGGGTGCAAGATATGCAATATACAAGGGCCCCTGGGTCGGGTGTGCTATAACTGCCCGACAATCGGGATCCCGTGAGTCAGTATACCAACATCAAAATCCCGACTGCTGGTGCTCCGACAGGCGGGCTAGCGCAAAGAAACCCCTTGCAGGCTTGCTGCGCTGGCCACGCTGCAGGCTCAGTGTCTCGATTCGCTCACCACAGGTTCTATTCTCCCTCTATGGGGGTTGTGTAGAAAAGCCCCTATAATTCGGGATATCCCCTAGCGGAGCACCGGCAGTTGGGATTCCGATGTCGGTATACTCACTGTCGGGATCCCGATTGTTGGGAAGTCATCCGGCACCCCCCTGGGTCCAGGGGGGGCTCACTTATCCTGCACCCATTTAATTATACTCGCCTCTCTGGAGTCTCTCTTTAATCAGCACTGCATACAGAAACCACAAAAAAAATGGCATAGCGACCATTTTCCCAGAGATTTGTTCATGTGCAGTAGGTCTCTGGGAACATTGTGCTGGAGGCATGTTTTCAAGGAACTATGCATGCCTAAAGCCTACTACCCTGCAAGAAAGAATGGAACCCTCACACGGGCCCTCTCCTCACTTAAACTACCTTTGCAAACAGGCTTATTTTGTGCAGAGGTTTCTGCCCCCCAGGCTGCAATGATGACCCAAGACTGCAGAGGGAGCAAGTCAGTACATATGCATATAGTAAAGTTGTATGTAAGATTATTTTTGCTAGCTATCTTACACAGGAATAAGCAGCCCCTGCAGGCAGCACGCAGCCTAACAGTGCTAAGCCTGGCTATCTTCAGTAAGCTTGTCCCAGTCCCACGATTCCCATTGGCTAGTTTGAAAGGAGTCCCCTTGCAGTCTTTGGCGGTGCTGAAGCCCAGGGACAGAAACCACCGCTAGACTTGTGTGCAGCTATGCATCAGCTTCAGACAAGCTGCATTTGCATAAGGACGATTGGACCAACACTGCACAACCTCACATTGACTGCATTACATATATGATCTGTGATAAGCGAATCATTGTTATCAACACATTTTTTTGATATCTGATTTCACAGTGTTTGAGGTGACATAACAACCTCAATGCTTTAAATTGACTTTATCACAATGAATGACTTTATCACAATATAAGACATGTTGGTTAAAACTTAAAGCAGTCTGCTGTTTATTTCCCCTCTGTGTGTACCTGCCTAGTGCCTACCACTTATTCCCCACTCTTTAGAAGGTTTCATACATTTCCCCGTTGGAGCCCCCAATGAAGCCAGATGTGTTCTGACCTAAATTAGGCATCAGCCTCACTCTCATTAGGGCTTACATAATAGCCTGCAAGCTTCAGGCTATGCAGACATTTTGGCATAGTCTACCCATATTTTTAAAGCAGCAATCGTTTTAAAAGCAAAATTGGTATACAGTAGTCTCAGCTCCATTTTGGGTCACATTTTAGGTGAGTCTATCCAGGGAACTGGAGGTCTATGTTACTATGGGGTCTATACATGATTACTTCATGATTACTTCAATGGACTTTTTAACATTTATCGCATCCCTTTCTTAAGTGACCGCATCATACACTTAGGGGGATATTCAATCACCGGCGAGCATCTCCCGTCGGGGAGATGCCCGCCAGGCCCTATTCAATGATGTCTTTCCCGACAGCATTGAGCAGGGTATCTCGGCAGAACGAGCCCAACATCACAAGCTGTCATGCTCGTTCTGTCGAGAACGGCCGGGAAGTGACGAGCTGTCAGCTGCAGCTCGCCTCTTCTCGGCTGCAACTCGCGGCCACGCCCCCTTCTTGCTGCCCGGCAGGCGGGACATTGTCCCGCCTGCATGTTCTTGTCAAGCTGACCGATGGTCCTGATGACAGGACTGGGTCACGATGGTCTTCCTATAATAGCTTTTTGGACGTCATACTTTTATTAAAGGCCATGACCAATTTAAAACAAATTGTGAAATGTAACAGTAAGAATTGAAAACTAATGTTTCTAATGTCACAACTTTTTCCTAGTTAATATGTCCATACTATGGGGGTTATTCTAGTTCACTGGGAAAGGAACAAACACTCTCTAATGGACAAAACCATGTGCACTGCAGGTGGGGCTGATGTAACATGTGCAGAGAGAGTTAGATTTGGGTGTTTTATTGTTTCTGTGCAGGGTAAATACTGGCTGCTTTATTTTTACACTGCAATATAGATATTAGTTTGAGTTACAACCCCACCCAAATCTAATCTTTCTCTGCACATGTTACATCTGCCCCACCTGCAGTGCATATGGTTTTGTCAATTAGAGAGTGTTTGTGCCTTTCCGAGTGAACTAGAATTACCCCCTATGTGCTCTTTTTACTCCATAATCTGGTAGGAAGCCAAATTCCCCGATTATGGTCTAACTGGTAGAAAGTCTACAGGTCCACACCAAATCGTCAACATGATCAAGGTCGACATAGGCAAAAAGTCAACACAAACAAAAGGTTTATATGAAAATGATCGACACATGAAGGTCTTCCTGTTTATTGTTGGTGTCAATTTGTACATTTCATCTTGTGGAGCCCAAATTAGTGTACCTCCCACCATGCTTCAGGCCAAGCTTACCTTTCCCAATTAGAGTTCACGTGGATGGTAATAAAAAGACCCCCAACATTTTACTAAATTATTTTGACCTTTTTATGTAACCACCCTTGCCAATGCAACCTTTTGCTTGTGTCGACTTACTGTCTATGTTGACCTTGTGTATGTCAACCATTTGGTGTCGACCTATTCACTGTCTACCTAGACACTATCTGCATCCGCATATCCAGGGCTGGATTAAGGGCCTAATGGACCTGGAGCTGACAATGTTCCCATTATGAGAAGCAGAGGCGGTGATGTCATTGCCATGTGGTCATGTAGATCCCATACACTATACGCCCCACTACATCCCCCTAATACAACAAAGTACAAAAACTGTATAAATGTGTAAAATAGAAATGCTATGTGGCCAGCTGGTGATCATCATGTTGTCATGGTGATGGGCCTATTTTTATGTGGAGGCCTGGAGCTGTAGCACCTATATTGAACCAGACTGTTTGCCTACAGAGTTTTCTTTCAGTCATTCTGACAATTTATTATTAATGCTGCTTTTTATAGAAGAAAATTCTGACATCTTGTTATTTCACACAAGATTCACAATTGGGAGACAATGTTTGCCGGTACTTGTGTAGTTTCACGGCGCCGTGCTACTTCCGGGTTCTACGCTCGCCACAACTATCTAAAATAAAGTAACTTAACTCCATGCCAACATGCAGGGGCGTAACTACAGCGTGGTGGGCCCCATTGCAACATCTTGAAAGGCCCCCCCCCAACCTTGCGAGAGAGAGTGTCAGAGAGAGAGACATAGTTGGGGAATGGGATTGTCAGATTTTCAGGAAGAGAGCGGGAGAAAAAAAGAGAGGCTGTCAGAGCGAGATAGAGAGAGAGACACACACACACACTGTCAGATAGAGGGGAGAAAGAGTGTGTTAGGGAGACAGAGAATGGAGAGAGACAAAAGAAAAGGGCTGACAATTTCAGGCAGATGGGGAGTCATCTTGCACATACTCTCTACTGCAAGGGGGTGGTGGGCATATGCAGGGCAGCAAGGGGGGGGGGGGGGGTTAAGGCTCTGTAGACACATGCTTGGGAGCATGGGGGGCAGGCTTTGACTTGTGGGGGGGGGGGGCATTAGCAAGACAACATGGGGGGGGGTCAGGCTTGCAGGCACACCCTGGAGAGTGGGGCCGATGGCAGGTTATGAAGTGCTGGGGGGGAGGAGGGCAGCAAGAGTAAGTCAGGCTCTGCAGACACAAGGGGAGAGTAGGGTGGCAGGCTGAGATATGCGGGGGTGAGGCATCAGCAAAATAAATAAGGGGTGTCAGGCTGCAGAAAGAGGTGGGGCAGGCTCTGCACATACCTGCATATACAAGCTGGAGAGCGGGAGAAGGGGGCCATCAGCAGCTGAGGAGAGCAGCCTGTGTGATCCACATGCCGCTGCTTTGAATCCGGCATGTGGCTACCCCGGCTCTCGCCACCGCCCACCTCCCTCTACCTGTTCAGGCAGCCGTAGGACTCGCTGCAATGTTTATCTTTTTCAGTCTTCCGGTGGGTACATCGCTGGCGCTGCGCTTGGGTCCCGGGACTGTACAGGGCTGACTGCACAAGCCCCAACAAATAGAAAACAGAAAAGGCAGCTGCGGCACTGTTGAGTGCCGACCTGTCTATATTCTGCCTAGTTCCCTACCCGCCCCGAACTCTGTGCCGCGGCTACTTTATCAATTCAAAAACAAAGTATTTTAATTAAAAAGGGTGCAGGGGATTGCCTGCTGGGCCCTCAGGCCCCCCCAAGCCCCGGGCCCCATAGCAGTTGCACCCCCTGCACCCTCCATAGTTACGCCACTGCCAACATGGATAGTCATACTCCCACTATCCATTTTGGCATGGAGCTGATTTTAGATAGTGTGGCGAGCGTAGCGAGCCACTGAGCCCGCAGCATGGGCGAGCGAAGCGAGCCCCGCAAGGGGACTCAGACGCACGGTGCCATGCTGGTGCCTTGAAACTACACAAGTACCTGTTTACCTTTATGTTTGATTCTGTTTGTGACATTTTTAAAGAACATATGGCAATATATTATTATTATTATTATTATTAATATTATTATTATTATTTGTGTTTTCACATTTCTTCAAACATGGATTATTCTACAATTTTTTACACATTGCGAAGACTGAATTGCCACATGAAAATACCAATTGCCACATAAAGACAGTGGCTCATTCCATGCTTCATCTTTTATATAGTTGTCTATAAAACTTTGGCACTGACGTGGGAACTCCCTTTTATATTGTTTTTATTTTAAATATACAGCTTGTTAAAACATGTTGAATACCTATGGTCATGATCCCAAGAGCGTAGACTGTCAATATGCCGGCAGATCCTGTTGACTATTCTTTTTGTACTAGATACAATGCAATCTATTACTAAAAGCACAGACTTCATCGCACCGTGTATGGGCACCTTGAGACTCCCCCTAATGCCTAATCCAGTGCAGCCCCAAATTCACAAAGATATATATTCAATTGATGCCGGATCCATTCCAAAATCTTTTGACGGAATGGATCCGGCATCCATTATTCAATGCAGCGGCCAAATCCGGATGTTGGATTTGGTCGCTGATTGATGCTCACCCGGTTTAAGTGGGGACCAGGTAAGCGCAGTGGCGGGAGGCGGCACGATTACCCGGGAGGCAGCGGGAGCTAGGATGAGGCCAGGTGAGCTGCTCTCATCCAGCCCGGCAGCGGGACAGGTGAGAGTGGTGGGTGGCTAAGGGAGGCAGCAGGAGGGTACGGGAGGCTGTGGACAAGAGGGTGGCATCATATAAACTGCTGCTGCTCACCTGGCGCCATCCTCCCTGCCAATCTGACATCTTTTCATGTCAGATTGAGATTACCGTAAACATGGCCAAAACCTTTCGGCTTTGGCTGTGTTTCCGTCAAAAGCAGGTGGATTAGTGGCTAGTCTGTCAATCCACCTGGTTTTCGTCAGGTCAGAACATTTTGACCGGCCAAAAAAACCAGCTAGCACTAAATAGATCATAACCCCTTCCAATCTATTCATGTAAAAACTGTTGTCTTTTCGGCAAGATGGCAGTTTCGACATCAATTGAATATACCCCACAGAGTCAGGAAAAATGTGCTTAATTGCAGGACAGCAGGTTAGTCTCAACAGGTATGAGTAAACTCTGAGTAGACAAGGGCATGGTGTTGCCAATAGGTGGTCACTTAGGGTTCCTGTGTGGGGGACACCTAAAATCCAAATAAGTGTCCTATCTGTCCCAAACTAAGGGGGTTATTTTGGTTCACTCTTTCTGACAAAATCCTTCTAAGATGGACAAAACCATGTAAATACTGACTGCTTTATTTTTTATACTGCAATATAGATCTCACTTTGAAGAAAAACCCCACTCAAATCTAATTCTCTCTGCACAAGTAACTTCTACCCCACCTGCATTGTACATGGGTTTGTCCATCTAAGAAGGATTTTGTCAGGAAGAGTGAACCAAAATAACCCCTAAGTACCAGCTGCTTATATGGGGCAACAGGCATCAATGTATTATTTGGGAATCTAAGATTTTATAAATGTTCGCGCAGTCTGGCACTTGGCCACAGTGGCTTTACATGGCGGTTTTGATTCCGCACTTGGGTGTACCCAAACCAAGGTTTGACACCAAAGTGCTGACTTGCAGGCTGCTGCACTGAAGCATCTCTAGGACCCCTGGAGTGATAAAAACTGGGGGTCCGGGCCTTGAGGTCATGTCCCTTACCCATGAGGCCATACCCCTTGCCTGCAAGGCCACATCCCCTTTAGCTGCACGCAATGAACAAGCCCTCCGCCCGGGTATCACCTCAGATAGGGATACCACTATTTGGCTATAATTCAGGTGCAGTCACAATAAGCATGGGAAAGAAGCAGATCCTTTACTATAATACTCCAGAATTTTGACTATAAAAATTATAACAATACAGTACAAAAAGATATTTATAACTGCAACTATGAGGTTATACACTGGTTATTCTACACATTGTGCACTGGATCCATAGGGTAGCACAGGTTATACTGCTACACCTTTGCATTATGCCCACATAAATTGCATAGGCAAATGCAGGAGGGGTTTCTTGTAGCCTGGAAACCCCCCTCCTCTTGGCAAGTGCCTTCAGGTATGACAATAGCGCTGGTATATAATATGATCAATAGAGCTGCCACCACATCATGCAATGTAAGGGACATGCCTAGTGTACCAGCTTCTTCTACCACAGTTACTGTATGAATGGATCTTCAGTAGCGCACGCAGGGGGGGGTTTCCGAGTACCCCTAGGAGTCTAAGGGCCCTAGGCTGAAAGCTGAGGGTCCCCTCTTTCCAGGGGTACAAGAATTTTAAAAATCGGCCCTTGGGAACCGGAGATATCTGACTTCAAAGCAGTGGTCCCCGTCCAAGCCTGTTTATTGCTCTTCCCAGTCAGATATTTCAGGTTCTGTCTGACTTAGAGTTTTTCTGAGGATATATTCCAAAAGCTGGGACTCTTCCCCTTTGAGGGACACTAGTATCTTGACCCTACTTTTCCCAGAACCAGAGATATCAGCCTTCCAGCAGCTGGTTACTGCTCCAGCTCCACACACCTGGTATGTAGTTTTATATTCTCGTTGGCAGATTGCTCTGCCTCCTGAACTCTGATCCCCTAGTGCCCAATACCATTTGGTCGGTGGGGTTCTCTAGTTTTTAATTCCATTAAAATCTAAGAAATCTATATCTGGGAACTGGAGATATCTGCAGTCAAGCAAGCTGTCCTCCCACCAGAAAATTATGAATAATAAGCCCACTCCACTATACTGTACACCCCTCCTCTGCATATTAAACATCCTCTACCACCCTGAAAGTTATGTATCAGGGCCCCTTCATTCAGCCCAATGCCCCCTTCTCCCACCCCATCTCACACCATCTGTGCAGTAAAGGGGTAATTAGTGGAAATCACTGATCCAGGCCCTACATGCTGAGCGGTTGATATAATACTCCCTACCACCCGCGGGACATCAAAAGCCTCCCCCACCCCTACCACTGGAGGATCGGTAGGGGCCCCAATACATTGCTATGCCCAGGGGTCTACACTGCTGTTGACGCCCCTGTATATGTATATATATATATATATGTTTGTGTGTTATTATTATTATTTTTTATATACTTTTGGTCTATCTATATTACTTTAACTGACCCGGCATATACTGGGTCACCTAAGTGTCCATCTCCGTGCTTTGCTCCGCCCCTCTGGAAACCCCCTTCTGAAAATCCTGCGTTTGCCCCTGATCTTAGCCCTCAAACTTCGCAATGGACCAGAGAGTAGCTGCCAGGAGGAAGAGACAGGAGCCTTACCATGAAGTGGGAGATTGTGATCTTAGAAAGTGCAGTACTGGTTCTATTATGTTTGTGTATTTATTCATTATGATATTTTTTACTTTTTCCTGACCACTTATCCTATTTAAATGTTTGAAACAGCCTATACTATAGACCAGCTGTACTGTTAAATATTAATACTCTATTTCATACAGTATCCACTGTATAACAAGTAGGGATGTGCACGGGCCACTTTTCGCGTTTTGGGTTTTGGGTTCTGATTACCTTCAGGTTTTGGGTTCTAATAGGTTTTGCCAAAACACCCCCTCAAGGTTTTGGATTTTGGGTTCTTATTTTTTTTTTTCTTAAAGCATAAAAACCGCTAAAATCGCATAATTTGTATTTTTTTTGCTCCTAAGCTATTATTAACCTCAATAACATTCATTTCCACTAATTTCCAGTCTATTATGAACACCTCACACCCCACAATATTGTTTTTAGGCCAAAAGGTTGCACCAAGGTAGCTGGATGACTATGATAAGCGACACAAGTCGGCGGCACAAACACTGGACTGATATGGCACACTTAGCATCACCCCTGGACTAATGCAGCACACTTGGCAGCACCCCATGAATTATACGGCAGACTTGGCTCACCCCAGGAATTATGCGTCACACATGCGGGCACCCCTGACCTGATACAACACATGGAATTATACGGCACAGATGGCGGCACCCCTGGACTGATGCAGCACACATGGCGGCAAACATGGAATTATACGGCAAGTTCCCACTTGTTTGCCCCCCCCCTGTAGCCCCATAGCTTTCCCTCTGCTGTTTGTCCCCCCTGCAGCCCCCATAGTGTCCCCCTCCTGCTGCAGGCAACACACGTTTCCCTCTGCCATTTGTCCCCTCCAGTGGCGTAACTATACATTTTGCTCCCCCCTGCCAAAAAGTTTGTACCCCCCTCCAGGCTCCTGTCCAGCGTGTTTCCCCAGCGTGTGACGTGATGATGTCACATGCATAACGGAGAAGCAGAAGAGAGGAAGAGAGACCAGCATACACTGCTGCTTCCCCTGGCTCCGACGCATCCAAGGCCGCCCTAGCACGCCCATCTGCCTGCCCATCCTGTTCACAGTAGCCAATAGCTGGCTCTGTGTACAGTAAATTTAATCAGTGGGGAAATTTGTCATCTCTGCCATGGCCGCACCCGCGCTGCGGCTGACTCGCCTCCAATGCTCAGTCAGTGGGCAGCGACAGGCAGCAGCATGTCAGTGCGTCGAGCGGGTGCCGGCGCCCACACAGACCCTGCTGCTGCTTGCTCCCCCAAGTGGCTGCTGGGGCTGCCTTACAGTAGTTACGCCACCCTGTAGCCCCCATAGTGTCCCCCTCCTGCTGCAGACAGCACGGACACATCCGTGCTGTCTGACTTTTACACACAGCCTGAAGATGGCGCCAGAAGCAAGGACTTATACAGAGATCTGGTCTTGCGAGAATCCGATGCGGGATGATGACGTTTTGGCCTCGTTTTTGACCGGATTATTGGCGGGATGGACGCAAACGGCTCGAAAACACCTCGGATAAGGTAAATTGGGGGGGGTGTTTCGGATCTCTAGTCTCTAGAATCCGAACCTGCTCATCTCTAATAACAAGACCAATTTTCAGGGCTGTTACTGCCACCCCCTGAATTGTGCATTAATCTGGCTCTGATACTATTCAGTACCTCCCCAACTGCTGCCCACGCGGCACATCAATGCTATGATATCACAGCTAAGCACCACAGTCCCAATAATACAGTAAAATATGTGTGTGAAGGGTGTCTTCTTCTGAAGTATGAAAGTATATTATTACATGATGAGAAAAAGCGGTACTTGTTTCCTAGCACGGCCACAACGATCATGATCGTGGGCATCGTGAGGAAAAATCGGGGGCATCGCGGCCATCGCAAGCACTAAAAAATCGGGTGCGATGGCCGCGACGCGATGCCCGCGATTTCTCCATAGGGAACAATGTTAAATGCCTCAATTTAGCCGCGATGCCCCCGATTTCCCATAGGAAACAATGTTAAATGGGTCAATTTACCCAAATCATCATAGGGAACAATGTTAAATGGCCCATAAACCCCCCAAAACACCACTGAACAGTGAAATGTCCCCCCAAAAGTATTTAACGCCACCCCACGATCAACGCGTCCTCCGACCTTTTCATACCCCCACTATCCACGTCGGCGTGGAGTTGAGAATAGAATAGTGTGGCGAGCGCAGCGAGCCACCGAGCCGGAAGCGTGGCGAGCGCAGCGAGCCCCGAGAGGGGACGCGGATACCTGTGAAGCCCGCGAAGGGACGCGTTTACCTGTGAAGGTATACGCGTCCCCTCGCGGGGCTCGCTGCGCTCGCCACGCTTCGGGCTCGGTGGCTCGCTGCGCTCGCCACACTATTCTATTCTCAACTCCACGCCGACGTGGATAGTGGGGGTATGAAAAGGTCGGATGACGCGTACCGCCGCCCCTCGCGGGCTCGCTGCGCTCGGCACGCTTCGGGTTCGCGTTGATCGTGGGGTGGCGTCAAGTACTTTTGGGGCGATATTTCAGTGTTCTGGGGTGTTTTTGGGGCTTTCTGGCCCATTTACCATTGTTCCCTATGATGATTTGGTGAAATTGAGGTATTTAACATTGTTCCCTATGACAAATAGGGGGCATCGCGTGTACATTGAGCCATTTAACATTGTTTCCTATGGGGAAATCGTGGGCATCGCGTCTGGACCATTTAAGTCTTTTTTAGCCGCATACGACGCGACCGACGCGATTTTGACTTTTTTCAATGCATTTCAATGGGAAAATCGGGGGCATCGCGTCGGTCGCGTCGTATACCACTAAAAATGACACCCGATGCCCGCGATTGTGGCCGTGCTAGGAAACAAGTACCGAAAAAGCTGTGAGATTCTTCATCTCAATAATGGACTGGATATTATTGTACTACAACTGACTAATGTACAACAAAGTGTACTAGAATGGGACTCACATTTATAACATGAGATTGAAATATGGCTGATTTACAGTATTTACATAGTTACAATGTGGAAGTGTTACTTGAGATTTTAAAAGGAGTGCTAGTGTCAATAAGTGTACTGCTAATTTCCTGTAACATCTGAGGTGTGGCATTCCTTACACATAAAACATAGCTCATTATCACCATCTATGGACAAAAAAATGGAGTTGCAGTTAATTATTGTGCAATAGCTATTTTGACAAAGCTGTTGAGAAATGTTGCATCTATAGTCTAATACTGTAACACACAGTGGGGGAGATTTACTAAGATGGGAGTTCTATTGCACATGGGATGTTGCTATGGACAACCAATCAGATAC
Source organism: Crinia signifera (assembly GCF_055691185.1). Lineage (NCBI taxonomy): Eukaryota > Metazoa > Chordata > Amphibia > Anura > Myobatrachidae > Crinia > Crinia signifera. Next base: position 135,116,710 of record NC_139222.1, on the reverse strand, counting down.
TATATTTTATCTTCTAGAAGGTGCTATATAAATAAGAAGTCGATTCTGATTGGTTGCCCATAGCAACACATACTTCCCTATTCTAAATCTCACCTCTCTGGGGGAGAAGCCCAGAGAGGCAACACATCAGGGGGGCGGGGCAAGGCTGACTTGGCCCCGCCCCATGCTTAAATGCCAATAGCGTCATTTAAGCCCTGCCCCCTCACCGCGGACCCACGATTTGCGGTAATTAAACCAGCGGGCAAGGGGGAGCTGGGGCTCTGAACAGAAAGCGGGAGACTTGCCTACCTTCCTGGGGGGCCGGTGGCTCTCGGCCATTCCAGGAGGGTAGGCAAGCGTGTAGCAACATCCCATGTGAAATAGAACTCCCATCTTAGTAGTAGTAGTAGTACGTTTATTTATAAGGCGCCGCAAAGTGTCCGCAGCGCCGTACATAGCAAACAAAAAACAAATTGCAAGGTAACGTACAGGGTGTGTTGAAAAATACAGTATGAATAGGGGTATAGCTGGTAGAACTAAAATCAGCATCAGTTCAGAAGTAGGTGTCAAAATTGTCGAGGAGACTGAAGATGAAGTAGAGGAAGGGAAGAACAGGACAGGAGCACAGGTGAGGTAAAGAGGTAGGGTGAGTACGTGAGGAAGGTGGACCCTACTCATAAGAGTTAACATACTAAAAATAGGTGGTTGGACGAACGAAAAACAATAGGATAAGTAGGAACGGAGGGGAACGGAGGCAGGATAGGAGGATCAAAAGAGGTTAGGAGGAGGGCTTGGCTAGTCGAAAAAAGTGGATTTTGAGGGAGCGCTTGAAGGAGGTAAGGGAATCAGAAAGCCTGATGGGTGGCGGGAGGTTGTTCCAGTGCAGGGGGGCAGCGCGAGAGAAGTCTTGGACACGGGAGTGGGAGGAGGTGATTAGGTGAGAGGTCAGTCAGCGGTCAGCGATGGAGCGAAGAGGACGGGAGGGAGTGTGGATAGAGATCAGTGAAGAGAGGTAAGGAGCGGTGGAGGAGGAGAGAGCCTTGTAGGTGGTGGTGAGGAGTTTAAAGAGAACTCGGAAAGGAATGGGGAGCCAGTGAAGAGATAGACAGAGGGGGGAGGTGGAGGTAGAGCGGCGGGAGAGGAAGATGAGCCTAGCAGCAGCGTTAAGAATGGATTGGAGAGGTGCGAGGCGGGTGAGAGGTAGCCCATAGAGAAGGATGTTGCAGTAGTCATGTAGGGGCCGGACTGAGGCAAAGCCTAGGGGTAGGCTCCCCTGACAGGGTTTGTAGGGAGCTGATTAGCGGGGTAGTTATAGAAGGGGTGTCAAAGGAGAGGGTCATAGTGGGAGGGGCTTAACGGGGTGTTGGAGGGGTTTATAAGCAGGGTTCAGGCGGGAAAAGGGGACACTGGGAGATTTCTACAGCAGCTCAGCTTGCAGCTCCCATGGCTTCCCCAGGCGCTGCGGATATGGAAGTCTCCGCTGCGCTTGCTGCCCTTAGGGAGGCAGCGGGCACCAGAGGGGCGGAATGGCTACAGCAGCAGATGTCCAGTCTGCTGGGGGGACTGGGAGCAGCAGCGCAAGAGGCTGCTCCAGCGGGTGCACGGCCTCGGAGGTCTAGGCCTCCGGAGCGCTTCAGCCCTTCCGGGTCCCCTAGGGTTCAGCGCCGTTCACGGAGCCCCGTCAGGGACCCTCCAGGCCGGGCTGCGGGTCGGGCACCTTCTGCCCGCAGGACCAGGTCTGGGAGGAATCCGGCCAACAGGCGGAACTCTCCGCGCGGGGGGGATCCCCCCCCCGGGCAAGAAGATCCGGCGGTGCGAGGTACAGGACCTGGAGCGGTGGGGCATGCGGAGCATGCTGCTGCCCGGCGCGCGGTGGGCCGTGCCAGGGGGGCAGAAGTGCGGGCAGAAGGAAGCAGGCCTGGTACACGGAACGAGCAGCGCCCGTCTGGCTCCGCCTCCAATGATGTCACGCCGGCTGGCGCTGTCCCTGAGGGTCGCGATGCCAGGGGAAGCGGGATTCCATCTTCAGAGGGTGATGGCGAGGTACCTGGTCCTTCCACGGATGCTGGGAATCGGCGGGACGCTGGAACTGCGGCTGCTGGGTTCACAGCCCCCAGGCAGCCTGGTGAGTCTGTCTCTATGTCTGTTAATACATTAGCGCAGAGTCAGGGGGGGGGAGGGTCAGCCCTCCAGGGGGAGATGAGCAGAGGTTTTACTGAATTATTGAGTGGTTTTGCAGATTGGTTGGCGGGTTTGCGGCAGGGGGCGGGGCCGTCCCCGGCGGCGGCGTGGGTTCCGCAGATTGCGAGCACGCCAACTAGCAGTAGTGTGACAGCTAGCAGTGGGGTGCCAGTGGGCGGTAGCGGGACAGTTAGCGGTAGTGTGCCGGTTAGCAGTGGGGTGGCAGTTAGCAGCGGGGTGCCGGTGGCCAGTAGTGCGCCAGTCAACAGTAGTGTGGGGGCCCAAGGGAGCAGCGGGGAGACGCAAGAGGAGGTAGGGAGGCTCAGTGACACTGCAAAAGGGGAAGTGTACGTCTGTTTTGAGGGGCCTTTGGGGGCCCACTTAAAGCAAGAAGTGAGGGAGAGGATTTGGAAAGGGGAGTATGTGGACATATTTTCATTGCTTCCCTTGGAGCGGTTTAATCTGGATAGGCCCCGTAAGGAGGAGAAGAAGGAGGAGGAGGAACGGCGGCGGTATCGGCTGATACCACGGTCGTTCACGAACTGGTTACAAGCATTCGCTATTTTGGCTAGCGTGATTGGGGAAAGGGCACCTGAAAATTGTTCAGGTTTGTTTTGTTACATGGATGCGATAGGGGAGGCCTACCGGGTTTATGGGGGCCTGGCCTGGCTCCGGTATGATGAGCAGTTTCGGCAGAGGAAGGCGGTGCGTCCTAATTTGCGCTGGGACCATAAGGACATTGCTTTGTGGCTAAAGGTTATGGCGCCCATAAAAAGTGGGCAGCCCTTTCGTGGGGATGGGGGGGGGACCGAGGGAGGCGACGAATGGAACGGCCATACAGAAGGGACTCTGTTTTGCCTTCAACGACGGGTCATGCCGGTTTGGGGCAAAATGTAAATTTAAGCATGAATGTTCCTCGTGTGGGGGGACCCATGGTGCAAATAAATGCTTTAGAGGAAAATCACGGGATGGTACTTCAAAAGGGGGAGACGCCGGTGCGGCTGGAAAGGATGCTGGGTTATCTGCGTAGATACCCTGATCAGCAGACAGCCGCGTTGTTGGAGGAGGGTTTTAAGGAAGGTTTCAAGATACCTTCCGATGTGCGGGTTTCAGGGGTTTTTAAGAGGAATTTGAAGTCCGCAAGGGAACACCCTGAAGAAGTTCAAGAAAAACTGTTTAAGGAGGTACAGCTGGGTCGTATGGCTGGACCTTTTGGGTCGCCACCATGGCCGGATTTGATAGTCTCATCGTTGGGGGTGGTGCCTAAAAAGGAGGCGAACAAGTTTCGTCTTATACATCATCTGTCCTTTCCGAAAGGGGCGTCGGTCAATGATGGCATTGACCCCGACATATGTTCGGTGGTTTATACATCTTTTGACGCGGCTGTTCAGTGGGTGAAGCGGTTTGGGAAAGGGGCTCGATTGGCAAAAACTGATATTGAATCAGCATTTCGTTTGCTGCCGGTTCACCCAACCAGTTTGCGTTTGTTAGGTTGTTGTTGGAACGGGGAGTTTTTTGTCGATCGATGTTTACCGATGGGTTGCTCCCTGTCGTGTGCTTACTTTGAGGCCTTTAGTTCCTTTTTGGAGTGGGTGGTTAGGGATGCCTCCGGGTGCAGTTCAGTTATCCATTACCTGGATGACTTCTTATGTATTGGTCCGGGGGGGACCGGGGTCTGCGACTTGTTGTTGAGGACGGTTGAAAGGGTGGCGGCGGACTTTGGGGTCCCGCTGGCGCCTGGTAAAACAGAGGGCCCTGCCACAGTGATCAGTTTTTTAGGTATTGTCATTGACACCGAGAATATGGAGTGCCGCTTGCCCGAGGATAAATTGCTGGGGTTGAAGGCTGAGGTGGGGAGGGCATTGCTGTTGAAGAAAATTAGATTGCGGGAATTACAGTCTTTGCTGGGTAAATTGAACTTCGCGTGTCGCATTATGCCTATGGGCCGCATATTCAGCAGGAGGCTGGCAGCGGCGACAGCGGGGGTGGTTCTTCCTCATCATTTTGTCAGACTAGGTGGTGAATTGAAAGGGGACTTGCGTGTCTGGGCAGCATTTTTGGAGGTTTTTAATGGCAGAGCGTTGTGGATGTCAGACGCATGCGTGGCCACGGAGCTAGACCTCTTCACGGACGCAGCTGGGAGTGTCGGTTTTGGGGCGTATTGCCAGGGGCATTGGTGCGCGGCCCCGTGGCCGGAGTCTTGGGTAAAGAGGGGCATGGTAAAAAACCTGGCACTGTTGGAGTTGTTTCCTATTTTAGTTGCAGTGGTGATTTGGGGGGAGTTGTTCCGCAACAGGAAGATATGTTTTCATTGTGATAACTTGGGGGTTGTTATGGCCATCAACCAATTGTCGGCATCTTCCCCGCCGGTGGTCACTATTTTACAGCAGTTAGTATTGGAATGTCTGGCGTTGAATTTGTGGGTGGTAGCGAGGCATGTCCCTGGTGTCTCTAACGGTGCTGCGGATTCTTTATCTCGTTCACAGTGGGAGCGTTTCCGGGAGTTGGCTCCAGACGCGGACAGGGAGGGGACTGGGTGCCCGAGCCGGCTCTGGGATCTGCTGGACGGGTAGTTGACCAGCTCATCAGGGACTCTCTGGCACCGAATACATGGTCGGCGTATAATCAGGATTGGCGGAGTTGGTTGGAATGGCGCGAGGTAGCAGGTTTGCCGGAGGATGATGACGAATTGGCTGTTATGTTATATATTGGCCATTGTAAGGAGGTTGGTTGGTCAGTTGCAAAAATCACTCGCTGCATGGCAGGTTTGGCTTTTGGGTTTCGTTCATGTGGTAGGCCCGATGTCACAAAGAATTTTCTGATTTCGCAAGCATTGAAAGGGTGGAGGAGAGGCCACGTGGTCCAGGATCAGAGAAGGCCGGTTTCCTTTCAGTTGTTGCAGAATATGGGGAAGCAGTTAGGGGCGGTTTGCAGTTCCAACTTCGAGGAAAGGTTGTTTGGGGTAGCATTTTCGCTTGCCTTTTTTGGGGCAATGCGGATAGGGGAGCTCGTGAGTCCAAGCGTGTCCAGGCCGGGGGGCTTGTCAGAGGAGGATGTGGATTTATATTCGGATAGGGTGGAGCTGTTGGTTAGGAGGTCAAAGACGGATCAGTTAGGGAGGGGGAAGAGGGTAGTCCTCTTCTCTGTACCAGGGTCGGATATGTGCCCGGTGGCACGACTCAGGAAGTTTAGGGAGATCAGAGTTGGCAGGGGAAGTGATCCTTTGTTAGTGCATGCAAATGGGTCTTTTCTGTCGCGATTCCAGTTCATAAGTGTGTTCAGAGCAGTCCTGCGGACGTTGGGCCTCAAGGGGGAGGAATATGCGGGGCATTCTTTCCGGATTGGGGCCGCAACTGAGGCTGCTAGAATGGGGTTTGGTGATGAGTTAATCAAGCGTATTGGGCGGTGGGAATCGTCTCGTTTTCGTTCTTATGTTCGCTTAGGGGATTGTTGAGGTTTGACTGTGTTTTTTCTGTTTTAGGGCAGCCTCCGTGCCTGATTTGGATTTTAGGACATTCATATGTCTTTTGGGGAGCGTTACGGGCGGATGTGAGACCGAATGGCCGCCAGCTGGGTTTGGATAGAGAGGAAGCGTTGGTCCGCTGGCTGGGGAAGCGCGGTATGGTATGGAGTGGAGTATTGCGGGAGTTCCACCGTTTTGTTAGGCTCGATAGGGCTCCCGATATATTAGTGTTACATGTTGGTGGAAATGATCTTGGGGGCAGACCATTTAGGGAATTGATACGGGATATCAAGTTTGATCTCCTGCGTTTGTGGGCGATGTTTCCGGAGGTGATCACGGTATGGTCGGACATCGTGCCACGTCAATTTTGGAGGGAGGCAAGGTCGGCTGACAAGATCAATAAGGCACGGATCAAAGTTAACAGGGCGATTGGGCGTTTTATGGCCAGGAATGGGGCAGTGGTGGTGAGGCACAGGGAACTTGAGTCCGGTGCTGGGGCATTTTGGAGAGGGGACGGTGTACATCTGAATGCTGTAGGGATAGATATTTGGTCTTTGGGACTACAAGAGGGAGTAGAAACAGCGTTCCGGATGTGGGGGGGGGCGCTCGGGGTCAAGGGTTTAACCCCGTGCTTGGTGGCGGAGGGGGGTCCTCGAGGTTAGTGGCATTGAGGCTTAATTATGTGACGGGGAGGGCCCCATGAGGGGGCTGGACTCCCCTGGGTGAGGTTAAGTAATGAGCACTGGGTGTTGACAATTGGTGCCCCCGAGCCAATCGCTATCGGCTGGGGGTAAGAACTCCTGGAAGTGCTTGAACGTGTGGATAGGTTTATTGGGGCCTCGGGGACCACCTCCGTTGAGAATGTGAAACGGTGAGCCGCTCCATCTCCAGACAGGGAGTAGCATCTGCCTCACTACAGCCCGGTCAGCCGTGTAACGCACGGACCTGCCGGTGCGACGTAGCAGACGGGCGCAGCACCCAAGTCCAGGACCCTGTGATCCCAAGCCACCTCCCAACGAGAAAAACCGCGACCGAACACGAACACCAACCTACAGGTACCAACAATAACCGGTAATTAACTGACAGGAGGAGTACAATTAGCGGGACGCCGCTCGACATTGTTCTAAAGCACAGACTAAGTTTGAACACATCTAGGTCAACAGTCATTATGTTGATCACTGTTGGACATCAGTGGGTAGCTAGACACCTTTGATTGGTTGACATACTCAAGGTCCACATTGCCAGAAGGTCGGCACAAGCAAAATGTGGACATAGACATGGTCGATACTGAAAAAGGTTAACATGAGTTTTTCATATTTTTGGGGGGTTTAGACCAATTTGGTTAATTTTTTAGCATCCAAGTGACAAAGGGCCTTATTCTGGTTGGAGCGGCCGGGCCGTACGCGTACGTCCCGGGTTTTTTTATGATCTGCGCATGCGTACATTCGCTAATGCGCAGGCGCGACCACTCAACAACGCTTACGGACGGGTCTCTACGTGCGAAAAAACCTGTACGCGAGTGTACGGGTATTGGGGGCGGCATAGGGGCGTGAAGAGGGGAGCGGCCGAAATAATGAGGGAAAATGGGCGTAAATATGGGCGTACACGGGGGTGTGCACCAAAAATGAGCGGTGCTACTACCGCACGATCGACTAAGGCACCGTTCATTTCGGACACAAAACAGGCGTCCGCCAACCGCCATCTCAAACCACCCCTACAGATACCGCATGCCAGCGTGCGCCTGAGTTTGCTAATTAACGCTGATTCCTACTCAAACACATACACCTGAATGTAATAAGCAATGCTGCAGTCTATTAAGTCCAAACCATGATTTCACTACCTGCAAGCCACACACAGCACTCAAACACATTGGAAGCTTATCTTTCTATACTTCTCTACATTTAAAGGTTTGTTTAATTTAAGGTAAGAATCTTTTTAAGACCTGCTTATATATGCTAAGGTAGGTATTTGCTAAACAGTTAGACACATTCACTACGTGCTTTCATAGACTTTACACAGTAGCACACTCAATCTACACAAGTCGACATGTGTCAACGTGTTCACTGTAATACAAACATAGGTTTTGTATTTAGGATACAATAACATAAACCACATCTAACACCTACAAAGGATGTTTCAGCAATGTTTTAAGCCCCTGACCACTATTTTGCACATTAATTAATTCAATCAATTAATTAATTTTCATAATTATAGTTGAAAGGCAAGATTTGCAGGTCCATATATATGAAGGGTATGTCAGCGTACACGGACGTACGCTCACTCTCACGAGCGGTGACATAAGCTGACTTTTCTATTGAAAACAATAGGGACCCGTCCGTGCAAGCTGGCGTACGCTCAGATCTCCGCAAGAAGGCGGTGGGAAGACGGACGAGAGACGTCCGTAAACGGCGGCGTACGCTCAGTTGTACGCCAGTTGTCGGAGTGTAAGGGCTGGCCCGTCCGTGTACGTTGGCGTACGCTCATTTGTACGCCACTCCCCTTCTACGTTGTTTATGCCCGTACGTATGCGGCTGAGTTGTGGGTGGACTTAACCCCAACAGCCGCGTGCGGCTAGCGTACGTTAATAGCGAACGTACGCACGTTTGGCCGCTCCAACCAGAATAAGGCCCAAAGAGTGAGAATAGAATAGTGTGGCGAGCGCATGCACCGTGCCCGAAGCAATTCAGACCTGCTCGCTAGGCTGCATATATTTGGAGCCTGGTGAGCAGCCCTGCTGAACGCAGGTCTCCCGAGTCCCCTCACTATGCTGCATTGCAAGTGCCCACACAGATGAAAAATCGTTTGATTGTCACTTATCATCGAAGGATTTCTCCTCTACACGCAGCAGAAGGGAAGCCCAGGACTTACTTTTCGAATTCACGGTCTTTTGCGAATTGGGTTTCAGCATTTCTATGGGCAACTATCCTTTTTTAATGGCACACCCATGAAATGTCTTGTTTAGAGCCCGGAACGCCCCCTGCCTGTCAATCAGGCAGCGAGTGCCCCAGCAAAAAAATGTTTTACCGAAGGCACCCGCAGTGGGGGTCTGCACATCGATAGAGGGGACGAATTTGCTGCTCTATGAGCAGGCCTGAATCACCCCCTTTGTGCACTGTACACATGACAATCAGGGCTGATGGGGCTAATTCCGACCTGACTGCATAGCTGTGAATTTGCAGTGGCCAGCATTCAGTTAAGCCGCCGTCCCGCTATCGTGAAATCCCACCTTGCGAATGAATGTGTACACTGTGCGAATGGATATGTATGGCTGCAAATCTATTACTAATCGGGCCAATAGGTCCAATATTCACCGTAACAGACTCACCATCAAATGATTTTTACACCAGGAACAAGTCACCAGCGCATACAAAGACTTACTCGGCGCTGCAAAAAGGCACATCCGACCTGGAGCTGTGTGTCACACACCCTCCCTTGAAATGCTCAGGAATGCCGGCGTTTCCGCGGACACACCAAGTGTTTCATTTATACTAGGCACTCCCATGAATCGGACGGTTTCCACCCCCACACGCCCACTGCACGTCAATAGGACCAGCCATCAGAAAAAGTTGCAGGAGTTCATCACAGCTTGACTTTGCGCAGGCACATTGTGGCCCTTACGCAAGATTGCCATCCCTTGCGAATGAGCACAGTGTGCTGGGGGGGGCGGGGACCCGGCATTCGCAGGGCGGCGTCTGGTGGACTCGCAAGGCTGCAAATTCACAGCCAGAATTAATCAACCAGAATAAGGTCCTTAGTGCACTCTACATAGCACAGCCCATGCTAAAGGGAATTAGTAAAATATTTATTGCAAGGTCAGAGGGATACAGTACTTGGCAAATTCTGTGGGAAAAAGGACTTAGCTCCATGTGAAATCATAAATACATGGCTGGATTGAAAAGTCATGCCACCATGGCTATAAGTTTTTTTATTTGTGATCACATTTGAACACTTTTTTTGTACATGATAATAACTCAGTTTATCCTCTATGTAATGCGCTATTCACTTTTCAACGTAGTCACCATCCCTTTCCACGCATGTGCGCCAACACTTGGCGAGTCGGGCAAACCCGTCGAATAAGAAAGCTGGTGGTGGGTTGTCAACACAAGGACCGAACGGCAGCTTCCACCTCGTCATCAGAGATGAAGTTTTGACCCTTTAGGTGCTTCCATGGTTACAAGCCATATTAGTAGGGGTAGCGGGAGAACAGGAGAGCGAGTACCCGTGTGCCCCTCTCTCTGCGTGTTCCCCAGCTGGAACGCACTGCATCACTGTGCTGTACCATAGCAGTAACAGTCCAAATACTCTCAAGGTCTCCCCCTGGTCAGATGTGCTCTGGGGCTGGGGTAATGGTATTTTCAGGTGGCCTTGGAGGGTGGTCGGCAACACATTTCTAAGCTTCTTTTTGTATAAATGATGCAACCTTACCTTCATTTTGTTGCTAATTGTCCTATTCCTAGCATAACCTCTGGTGATCTTGGGTAGTTGCGTAGTAGTAAGTATGCTCGCCACGCTGGTTGTTCGTAGGATGAGAGAAATGCAGACAAAGCAGAACTGAAGCAGGAATAGAGTGACGTCACTACCGGTTACCCAGCATGGTTCCCAGTTCCTGGCTACAGACAAGCAACAAAGTGAGCAACCTACAAAACTAACAGAGGTTCAAATCGGTTTCAGGTGAGGCATGTGCTATGCGATTTTATCTATATAAAGTCTAAAGTGCAAATTGCACCGTGTGTACACAGCACTAATCAGCGCCAGCCTTACTATGCCTGCCTTACTATTACTTACAGTAGCTTACTATTGTGCCACTGCTCCATTGGACTAACCCTGCCAATTCTCCCCACTGCTCCAGGATCCAGCTAATGGCACAAGGAAGTGTCCGAAAGCGAGAGCAGATGTTTGCTTCCTGTTTGCGCTCCACATTGGGATGCAAATCCTGGAGGTTCGGCAGTCAGCATGACTGATTAGAAATCATCCCGGCCTGGCAGACAGCAAAATTGGACCACCGAGCAGGATCTTACCCGCTAACCAGTTCTGCCAACGATATGAAATGGGTGTACTGTGGGTCCCTTCAAAATATTGCTATGGGGTCAAAGTATATAGTACAAAGGTTCTAGCTATACTACTGCTGATAACCCTACAGCACCATAATGGCAATATATAGCCCTATTTTGTCATCATATATCTTCATCTTGTTACAATACAGCATTTTAATGTCGCTCTGTAACTCCATACTCCGGATACGGTATGTAGTGTAGTAAAAGGCCATTTCATGTACTGTACTTGGGAGCAACAATGATAGCCTTTTAGCTTTTATACAGGTTAAAAATTGATGGTGGAATAGCCTCAGGTTTGATTCCTACCACAACCCTAACTGTGTGGATTTTGTATATTCTCTCTGTGCTTGTGTTGATTTCCTTTGGGTGCTCAGGATAGTGATATCGCTAGGGGGGTGAGGGTTGTACCCGGGATCATAGGTGCCAATTCTGTGGGTGCTCAAGGGCCCGAGCACCCACGGAAATTGATGAGCACCCACGGGTCCGAGTCCTGCTGCTGGGCCGCCATATTAACTTGCTAATTTGCGGCTGCAGTACCAGCATCGCCGGACCAGCCACCTGGCAATAGTATGCCAGGATGGCGGGAAGAGTGTATTCCATCCGGGGAGTAATATGTGGACATGGGCCAGCCAGCATGTGCATGCTCTGGGTATGCTGTGCGGCTGAGTAGGGCATGCTGTGCGACTGAGTAGCATTTATGTACCTGCACTGGGGGGGGGGGGGATTTACGTATTTGGCACTGTGGGGGCATTTATGTATTTGGCATTGTGGGGGCATTTATGTACTTGCCAATATGGGGACATTTATGTATTTGGCCGTAATGTGTAGAAAGGGGGACACTGCTGTTGTAATGTGTAAAAAAGGGAACTCTGCTGCCGCAATTTGAATATTGGAGACAAGTGTGCTGTGTAATATAAATTGTTATTATTTTGAGGCCACGCCCCTTCCCCATGAAGCCACTCCCCTATGTTTTTGGCTTGAGCACCCACCAGCAAATCGGCACCTACTGTATGCACGGGATTCCCACTCTGAGGAGCAACACCAAAATGCTAGGCCATGCTCAGTGACAGGAGCTGTCACTGGCACAGTGTAGTTGACGGCACTGCAACCACAGCAATCCCAGACCACCACAGTCACGAAAATGGGGGTTCGGTCTGTGAGGCCACGGCCCTCCCAAAAAGCCACACCGCTTTGCATGGGGTAACATCCTTTTTTGCTGTCGGCCACACTTGGTGTCATTACGAAAAGTGACACCGTTGGCTCAGATTTCCCTCCACAATCCAAAAATATGCTGGAAGCTTAATTGGGTCCTAACAGAAAATTACATTTATATGTATGTGTGCATGTGGTAGGGAACATAGGGGGTTATTCTGGTTGATTTGGATGCAAATTTACATCTTTGCGAGTCAACCAAACCCCACCTTGCAAATGGTGGTAAGCTGGCCCACCACTCGCAAGGTGCATTCCTTCGCACAGCATGCAAATGGATGTTTCACATAAACATCCATTTGCATGCCACTGGCACCCTCCCACATCTTTCGATGGTCGCGACCATCGAAAGATGTGGAAGGTGCATGCATATGTAACATTGCTCTGAGCAACCATACATATGCGTAGACGCTTGGGGGAAGTAGGTGGGCAGATGTCATATGCCCACCCCCCACATGTCCGTCACGACCGCATTAGCATGAGAACGCATAGCAAAGCATAATGGGCCAGCCTGCCACCCCCTGCTCTGAGAAACCTTAGATGTGCGTGTGCCTTCCAGATCATTCAATGGTTGGTGACCATCAAATGATGTGGGTGTTCCCCTGCAGGCTACAAATGGATGTTTGTGACATACATCCATTTGCAGCCAGTGCGTGCAAACATACGCTGCGAATGGGTGGTGGCCAGGTAGTCTTGCAAATCAATCATAATAACCCCCATGGTCTAGGGGAAATCAGTCGGCAACCACTGAATGGTTTCTCCTGTAGCAATGGCATGCAAGGGGATGTGTCCTCGTTAACGATAAAATGTTGCTGGATGTAAAAATGTGCTGATACTTAGCAGCCAGTTGTGCAGTACGGGTACTGGGCAGAAGAGGGCGATCTTGGAATGTTTTAGAACGGTGGAAGTGCAGGCCTGTTTAATGCCGTAATTTACCTACAAAGATGATTTCTAATCTCTCAGTTATAGAACAAAACATTTTAGAATTAGTTTAAAAAGAAAAATTTGAATTTGGAAAATAGATGAGGCTTTGTCATGATGTGGGCTTGTCTGCTGAGAGTAGTGCTTTAGACTAATAATCAGCATGATTTTGCCTTTTTAAATGTTGGGAGAAAGGTACAGTTCTAGTTACAGCAGTGAAACAGCTTACTTGCAGATTTTGACCCTCATTTTGGTTTCTTCATTCCCGGGCAAATATGCAATGGGGACCGATGTTAATGAACTGCACACGCACATATTCGCAGTTGCGCATGTGCAAGGCTTCTGTGCGGGCGCCTTCGTCGACTTACATAGTTGCCATGGCATTTGCACAGGGAGGGGGCGGATTGAAGGTGCACATGGGGCATTCGAATGGGAGCGCCCCGCGTTTCCTGAACGTACCCACAAAAATGGGGCAAATGCATGGGGCACCTGCCTTCCTGGGTGTCACAGGAAATCAGATGCCCACTTTGTTCTCGGAACCGGACGCCGCAAGTCTAGTTCAGTCAAGACTGATAGATTTCAAACAGGGTAAAAATCATTCAGCGAACCATCAAATGATTCGGCCCCGTACCGTACCCTGCGAATGGCTGTATATGCAAAACATCCATTCGCAAAGCAGTGCTGATGATCAGAGCATGGCTGGGGGCATGCATTCTGAAATCTGATCTGTAACTAATTTAATGGAGCCTTAAGGCCCCCATACACTTTGCGATTTTGGGACGATTTCATCCGATTTCATCAGAGGGTGGCGATACCCTACAATGCGTTGACGGGGCGACTGGGTTTTAATATATAGGGAAATGCGGTAAAACGGGTGTTTTACCGCATTTTCCCGTTAGTACATCCCGCCCTTATAGAGGTAATCCTCCCTCACTCCGTCTGTACTTCCCTCCCATGAACGGACACTGAACCTAATCTGATAAAACCCTAACAGTAAGCGTTATGCACCTTGTTACTCCTTAGATCTGCACATACTTGTTGGCAGAAGAGTGTATTAGCAATAAAAATCATGTGACGTGTCAGAATAGTCACATGACCGCAGACCAAGAAGCTGTCTCCTGGTCACTATTAAGATGTAACTGTTTTGTTTGTGAACAATGTTAATTTTAAAAGTCTGTCTCCATATCAAGTTCTGAATTATGTACATCATGGGATTTATTTTATTAAAAGAGTTTTTTTTAAGAATAAAATGCACTTAGGTGTGGATCACCCACAGCTGCTAACAATCAGCAGCCATATTAGATAAACTATAAATACTGCTTCACTAGCAGCAGGAGGATCACCTTTGATAAAGCCAGTTGAACTGGCGAAACGCGTTAGTTTTACAAGCACCGCCACCAATCAGCCTCTCTTGGATACAATTTTAAACTGGATCCATCCACAGCCAATTTCCAGCCTCGGACCAGACCGAAACAATTGATTCAGGACCCACAGAGCCCTAAGTAAGGGCCGAAAAAGCTCCCTGAGCTACAACGCCTTTTCACTCCAGGATACACCTTGCTTAAAACATGAATGCTCAGTGAGGGAGGATCTTCATATAGTGAGTGTAAAAAGTCAGCCTTGGGTCACATCCCTTATACAATTGGAGGTCACTATAGGAACAGGACTTGGACATTATCCAAAATCATCTATCCCCAGAGAGACTGGTAATCCAAAGACGGTATTTATTTCTAAAGAAAGTGCCAACCACATGCTGCTAATTAACCATTTTACTTGGTTTTAGTTTTATTATTAATACAAGAGTACCTTGTTTTTTCAAAGTATCTATGAATAAATGTTTACATGTTTTTATCCCATGGTGGTAAATAGATTTTATTTCTCCTCAAAGTAGCGCAGTGTTACTGTATCGCTTTCTTCACAAGAGGAGCCCTGCTGTATCATGTGTGCTGCGCAGGGACATCAGAGAGAGGGCGGGCGGGCGGTATGGAGCTCCTATCTAATGAGGCCGTACAGAAGAGAGTCGGATGGCCGCTGTCATCTGTGCACACAGGTAAATGTGTCTGTTGTTCTAGATGATGACCCACCCATTCCTGTGCATTACATGTATTGCCACCTGTCCTGCACATCTCTGCCGACCCCCCCCCCCCCCGCCCACACAGGTGTCAGTCTCCCCCCTCTCTGAACTTCACATGTCTGCTGACCCCCCCCCACAAATGACAGCCTGCACTTATCTGGCCCCCCTGTCTGACCTGCACTTACCTGCTCTCCCTCTCTGACCTACACTTGTCTCCCCCCCTCTCTGACCTATTATGTGGAGGGGGGCTAATCAAGATTTTGCTATGGGGCCCACAGAGTTCTAGTTACACCCCTGGTTATGACCATTGTTCTTCTATTTTTATGAAACATCACGTATACTTACCTGAAAATTGAGGGAAATTGCATCTACATACGTGGATTACTATAGGAACTGAATTAAGGGGCGTACTCTGCGTACTCTCTATTTTATATGTGTGTGTTTGTGCAGAGACGCAGGGGTGCTAGAATGTATCATTTTCATACACATTTGTCTATATAAACGGTTGTTGGGGAACACCTTGTGCACACTGCATGTGATCTCATTTACCTATAGCCTTCCCTGCTGAAGTTGATCTCCCTCTCTTCTCTAACTAAAAACAAAATTACCAACTGCTCAAAGGGGGGCTGCACGCACGTGGCAGCCTGCTGTGCCTCCTCCTGCATGTGACACCCATAGGCACTTGTCTAGTAGGGAATCCACCACTGAAGCAAAGGGTTATTCTAAAAAAAAAAAAGTTTACCCCAGCACACAAACACTACATGAGTATAAAATATCTTAGTTGCAAATATTTACAAAGATCTGGTTAAGCCACAAGGCCTCAGCCAGGTTTGTCTGATACTGGTTGTGGAGTCTCCCTGATATTCTAGGAGATTCAGGAAAGTATGTTCTCTATGGATATCCAAATTCTGTTATTTCTCTTTCTTATAAGATCTTCGGATAATTGTGACCTCACTTTTATCAGTTTCATATCTGTCAACTGACAGTTATTATAAATCACATTATCGAGTACAAACTCAATATGTTTAATGTATTCAGGCATCCCTTTATGATTTGAAGGCAATGCTTTCCAGACATTGTATAAATTAAGTTAGGGAGTGTTTTGGAAGGCAACTCTTCTACTGAGAACCAATTGCAATTGTGAGAGGGGTCTGTCTGTGTGTGCTGAATCTGTTCCAATAACAGAGGACACTGGTTTACTATACTCAACTACAGAGACTGTGTGCTATTGTGCTCCTTTTCTAAAGGGTTACAACTGAGATATCAGGAGACATACAGCACATGATTATACTGGAAACATATATACAACAAATACCAACTACTCCTGGCTCACACATGTCATTCCGACTAAATAATACTGACAGCTCAACTCCATGTCCTTAAACTGTTAGATTTCTGTTTAACAAACGTGGAATCCATCAACAGACTATGGGCCAGATGCACTTAGCTTGAAAAGTGATAAAATGGAGAGTGATACACAGCCAGCCAATCAGCTCCTACCTGCCATGTCACAGACTGTGTTTGAAAAATGTCAGGCAGGAGCTGATTGGTTGGTTGTTTATCACTCTCCATTTTATCCCTTTTCAAGCTTAGTGAAGCTCTCTCTCTCTTTCCTCTCTATCTTGAACAAAAATGCACTCAGTTTTAAATTTTCAGCTTTTTGGGATGCTCCACAGACGCCATTGTTGACAAATTACATTGTCCCACAGCGTCCTCCCTGTATAATTTTACTTGGAGACGCTGTTCCACTGCAGACTACGCCTGTGTTCCACTTCCCAGAAGTGGAAGTGCGTCATCATATCAACATAGGACAATCCGTAGCACCCGGCGAGTACCAGCCAACTTGCATTCCTCTGTGGCTTATATGCGTTTGACCTCCTCCCGGGAGTAGAAGCGCATCATCACCCACAATGTTTGGTAATATACACACCATTAGAAACTGTTGTGCTTTCCACAGTATACAAACTAGCATACCTCTCTTCCCGCTCTCTCACTTACAGGGTATTAATATAAAGGCCGGCTAGTGTTACAGGTGTAACAGATCTTTTCTATGACAATTCTGTTATTATTTTAAGCATTCACATTTCTCTGCACTGAAAATAGATTTTATATACTTGTACACTCAATTTTCACTTATATTCCCTTTCACTTATATTCTTATAATTTGTATACCTTATCATATATTCCGAGAAAAATCCAAAAAAAAACCATACACACAAAAATGTTATGAAAAGAGGAAACTTATAAAAATATATAAAATGAAACTTATATATAAAATTTAAATGACCTCACAATACTAGTCTAAATTCCTGATCATGATTTATCAGTAATATCCTTCATATATCAAACGGTCCATCTTGTAGAGAACGCACTAATATTGTCGTTTGAATATACTATATAATAACAACAGGAGTATGAAGTTAAGATCTGGCACATACTGAATCTTCCGTTGATAATCATATGTATTGACTAATCAAGAAAATATTTGAGTGGATGGTTTCATTTAATCTCTTCGGATTAATTGTATCGAGTAGGAAAATCCATCGTGCTTCTTTTTGTAAGAGCATCCTTGCTCTATTTCCCCCTCTACTCAATTTGGGCTCATGGTCTATGATGATGATACAACTCAATGTTTCAAGGGAATGTTTCATTGTCAGAAAATGACGGGCCGGTTTGTCTGATGCATTGTTCAGGAAAGTAGCTCTGATACTGGGCCTAGGGTTAGCCAATCGATCCTTGAAGGCAGTGACTGTTTTGCCTATATAGGGGAGTCCTCATGGACATTTTAACATATAAATTACATGATCAGTCGTGCATGTAACTCTATGGTTGATCTTAAACCTCTTTCCAGAGTGTGGATGATAGAAGAAAGAGCCTGTGTTCATCGATCGGCAGGTAGTGCACCCTACACAGCGGTAGTACCCCATCTTCTGAGGTCTCAGCCATGATGTTTTTAGCTCCTTCACAAAGTTTATCATAGGTCGCGTAAGGTGGTCTTGTAATGTCTGACCTCTCCTATATGCGATCACTGGTTTCTTGTTTCCCAGGTTTAATTTAGGGTCAGTTGCCACTGTGCCCCAATTTCTCATTATGCTTTTTCTGAAGGTGGGTGCATACAGGGCCGGTGTAAGGCTTCTCAGCACCCTAGGCAAAACTTTAACCTACTGCCCCCACCCCCCAAAGAGGCTCCCAAAAATTGTTTGGTCCTCCCAGCCCTTCCTGGGAAGATGGACATGTCCCCTTCTTTCCCTGGAGGCCTCCCTTTGACACCCACAACAGAGTACAAGAAGGAGGGGGCAGTAAAGTAGGGAAGTATGCCTCAAGGAAAAGTATGGTGGTGAGGACTTAGAAGTTGCACATTCCTCATAGACAGCCATGATTTTTTGATAGGCAGCCTTGGTGGCGCCCCCCCCCCCCCCCCAAATTCTGGCACCCTAGGCAGCTGGCTAATGGTAGAGCCGGCCTTGGGTGCATATCTATCGTGTGTAGTTGTAATTATCATGCGTGATGTTATCTTTCCCCCACCCAGAGCTATGCCCCCTACTAATATCTCTATCACTGTTAACAACACCATAATCTCCCCCATTCCCCAACTCCGCTGCCTGGGTGTCACTCTTGACTCCTCCCTCTCCTTTGCACCCCACATCCAAGCCCTGGCCCATTCTTGCCGGTTCCAGTTACGCAACATTGCTCGCATCAGGCCCTTTCTCTTACAGAGTGCAACTAAGCTGATCATCCACTCATTGGTCATCTCACGGCTTGACTACTGTAATGCTCTCCTCACCGGCCTCGCTCGATGCCAACTGGTTCCTCTCTAATCTGTCCTCAACGCTGCAGCTAGGCTTATCTTCCTCTCCCGCCGCTCTAATTCTGCCACTTCCCTTCAACAAAATCTGCACTGGCTCCCATTCCCCTACAGAATCCTCTTCAAATACCTCACACTCACATACAGGGCCATCTCTAATTCCATTGCTCCATATATCTCTAACCTCATCTCCATTCATACACCCTCCCGCTCTCTACGGTCAGCTGACGACTGTCGTCTGACTCGTCTCTCCTCCACCCTGATCACTGCTTCCCATGCTAGAGTACAGGACTTTGCCCGTGCTGCACCCCTTCAGTGGAACGCACTCCCTCGCTCCATTAGACTCTCCCCGACCTTGTAAAGCTTCAAACGGGCACTGAAAACTCACCTATTCATCAAAGCATACCCTCCCACTGCATAAACCAGCTGGTTTTCCGACCCCTTGCCTGTTTACATCCTGCTATCTAACCACCACCCACTTGTAATCTGTCTGTCTCCCCTTCCTACTAGATTGTAAGCTCCTCCGAGCAGGGCCCTCTTCCCTCCTGTTGTCAAAGCCCACTTCTCTTCACATTTCACTCACAGCTCTCCTATACTCCAACACTCAGTGACCATCTTCTTCCGCATACTCATCTCCATCATTGGCCTCAAGCCTCTAGTTGTATGTTGATTGAGTCCTCACTACTTACATTTAAGCTGTAATGTGTATTGATCTGTGGCGCTCTTTATTTGTACTGCATTTTTGTTATTTATTCAATGTTATGCCAAGCTTTGTCTCCCTGTATTGTTCCTTTGTACGGCGCTGCGAAACACTTGTGGCGCCTTATAAATAAAATTATAATAATAATAATAATAATGCCAGTATCTTGTGTTTTGGGTTCCTGAAATTTTAGGATAGCCTAGTGATTGACCATCCTGCTTTTTAACCTCCCTTTCACTGTGACTGTGGCTATTGGCCAATGTGGCCACATCTCAGGTGATTGCTTTTATATTTTACTTTTTGCTTCTTTAACAAATGTTAAGTGGATTTTTCTACTGAGACGGGTTCATTCCTTTCATATCATCAGAATATGTTCATGTGTGGTCGTTTAATATGAGGACTTGGATATTGATGGATCCTTAAAGAAATTGTTATGTGTTTGAATGTGTCCTCCGATATAGTGAGTATGGTACTCATCCATTTGGAATAACCCCTGATCACCTTAGGGTAATCATCATTTATTTCTTTGCACTGTGTTATCTGTGGAGAACTTCACGCACCCTTTCTGACTGTCAAAGAAACCGTTATATGTTTCACTACGTCCGGTACCCAAGTGAGTATGGTATGCATCTGAAACTAGTGGACTACAATTCTCTTCTGGTATAACCCTTTTCCCTATCTCACTATGTGGTGACCCTATAATAGAAGTATTAAATAAACCTTTACACATACGTTCACTCCTATTATATCGTGAGTTTGGTACGAGCTTCTGGATCCCCCTCCTTCTACAAATAACACTTTATTATTTCCTGTTATTTACACATATTTTTTCTTTAACATACAGTATCGTCACCATTTTTTGAATCACTACGAGGAAATACTGTGACCCATCCCTCGACAACATCCGGGGTTCATTGAGACAAATAAGTTCAGTGCCAACATTTCTGATTTTGTTCCAATGTATTCTCCAGTGAGGATTCCGCTGTGGTCCTCCATCAGATTTGTGGCTGCAGGGACTGATTGCGCCTTTGGACTTTCTATTCTTTGTTTGTTGCATAGTTTCTATCCATTTGTTTGGTAGATAAAGTAGTGTTAATTCTGTCTCCGTTCTTATACACTGTCACATCCAAATTATTTATTGTTTGTTCATTGATGTTGTGAGTGAACCATATCGGCGAACCACATTGGTTCAATTCATGTATCATCACTTCAAATGCCTCTACAGTGTCAATCCATACTAAATAGGTGGTCGCTGATACACACCATTAATCAACCTATTATCTTACTGCATCAATTTCGGCTGTATTTGGAATCACAGTATATAAAGAAGTGACATCCATGGTGGCAAAAAAGAAGTCACCCTCCATCTGCCCCATGGTGCCAATCTTTGTAAAAAAATATGAGTGTATCGTAAATAGCTAGGTATAGCTTTTATGGTGGGCTGTAGTAAAGCATCCACTTTTCCTATATTAGTGGAAGACATAATCCACTATATCCTGCATTATGTTAATAAGCTATAACTTGGCAGCACGTAAGCATGATCCTGGAGGCTGTTGTGTCTACATCTTCTATACAATCAAACTAACAATTAGTAAATGATAGTTAAGCTCTGTATAAGTTGATTTGCAGCCAAGATATGGAACACACCTAGCAGACGTTTGCTTATTTCACATTCAGAGCTGCAATACTTTGGTGTTAATTATAATATTATCTATTAAAGTGGCCCTAGATATAAGACACTTTCCTAAACGGATTATACAAAGTTTTCACATTTTTCAAAGTTAAATAGTGGTCACTAGTTTTATGGCCTTTTCAGATATGATGGCTTATAAACAAAGCCAATGGTAGGAATGAGCAGGCAAACGACTCTTTCTGTTCTTGTGCAGAATGAGTCTTGCAATATCACTCGGACGCAGCACTCTAATCTTGCAAATGCATGCATGAGGAATTTATCTCCTACAGGCACCTCCTGCTCCATTTGAATAATAATTACATAGAATTGCAATTCCATACAAACATGAATACGGCGCAGTACCATAATAAAGGGGACTCTTGAGCAAACCTTCTACACTCACAGTTAAATTATAGTATTTTGGTGGGGCGGCCGGGCAGGGCCAAGGGGGACAAGTGTGATGGGCCCCAGCGATCTAAAGGGCACCGGAGCTTCCATGCCCTGGCCTGTACTAGCTGGCCTGTCAGTGACCCTCGCGGCCTGGCCGTCTACTGTGCACCATCTGTGTGTGGCTGAGTCTGACTGACTCACTGGGTTTCCACTGCCATCTACTGTGTGCACAATGGGCTGCTGTTGCCTCAGTCTGTGGCTGCTGTACTTTTACTGCGCATGCGTGGGTCACCTGAGGCTCATGCAGAAGAAGGGTGTGTGGATTTGGAAAAAGGTGAGGGGCCCCAGAAATATTGTACAGGGCCCCAAGATTTCTGTTGCCGGACGGCGCTTCAGCGAGCTTCGCTGCTTACCGAGCCTTACAGAATCACCCCCTAATGGTAGACCATAGCCAAATATGTATGTGCAGTATTAATAACACGTAAGGCCTTTCTACAAACCAAATGACCAGGCATTAATGATTCTTCAGTCCTAATAAATGCTTATGTAGTTCTCTGCAGATCTGATAAGCAGGTGTGCATTAAATATACATAAATAAACTACAGTATTATGATAAATTGGGGCCTATTCATCGTCACTAATGGCCCCGTTATACATACGGCAGTACTAGTTTCCACATATTTTTAGTAGCAGTCCCATACAATATATGGGTCTTAAGGTGCTGCCTGTTTACGTTTAGGAAACTACACCTACTTAGTAGAGCCCCTTCTTCACATTACGACACACAGTAGGGCCCCATATCATGTTACATCACTCAGTAGTGTCCTCAGTAGTACCCCTTATTGATGTTATGCTAAACAGTAGTAGTCTTATATATGTTATGCCACACAGTAGTGTCCTGTATACACAATGCCCAGGGTAGTGTCCCTTACACAATCATCACAGTAGTAGTGCCACTTATACACATAATTCCCCCTGCAGTATTGTCCCTTACACAATATGCTGAAAATAGGGACATTTTCACATAATGCACAAAGTAGTGCTGCTTATACACATAATGCCACTTTGTTGTGCCCATTTTACACATCGGTCTCTGTCAATTCAGCAGCTCACTGCCACCATTTCCCCACAGCATTTTCAAGTCCTGTGTTTTTTCAGCAGCTTCTTAACCTCTCTATGCCCTTACAACCCCCTCTCACCTAGTTTCAGCATCGACAGAGCCTGCTCCTCTTATACACTTTTTACAGCAGAAAAAGGAAGTGGGCCCACCTGGGAATATGGGCCAGGGATCATGCTGGGGTATTCCTGGGTTGGCCCCTTTCACACCAGAAAAGTCCCTGCATTTTCTAATGTGGGAAGGAGGCGTGGAGGAGGCAGGATGGCGGCGGAATGGCTACGGAGGCAGGCAGGAGGTGGAGAGTACTCACCCCGGGTTGCTGGGCTTTTGTGCAGGCCGGGGATGCACGCAGGCGGTGGCCGCGGATGACCGGTCAGATGGTGGGTGCAGATGACACAGCTCACTGGTTGCAGGGAGGGCGTCATCTACATACACCGCCTGTCCTGTCATCTACGCCTGCTGCCTATGAGGATCCCCGGCTTAACAGCACGCACCGGAAGAGTACCCCTACCCCTTTCACACTGTCCAGGACCCCAGGTTGAACTCGGGAACAACCCTGGTCCATAGCAGGGTTGAAATCCCTGGAAATTTAGGCTGGTGTGGAAGGGGTATTAGTGGCACTTCTTCACTTCAGTAGTGGTTATGGTATGACATATGCGATGCGGGAAAATAATCCACTTGGACTTGATGAGGTGGTGATGAGGTGGTGAACGCCATCTAACAGAAACAGCATGTTTGTGTACCAGGAGTGGTGGCCACAGGTAGAGGAGAACTATGGAGCCACCAGGAACTCAAGAAGGAGGAGATGGCAGCAGCTGATCAGTGACGCTAGCGCTGCCTGCATCATCTATTGACACAGGTGGTTGGGCAGGCTTTTCTGTTGGAATTACTTTGCATGCCATGAGGGAGGTACCATTACAGGTGGTGGAACTCAATTCTAAGCCCCCCCCCCCCCCCCCCCCCCACACACACACACACATTATCCCCTGGAACAGAGAATGGACTAGTGATCGCTCTTCAAGAATAATACTTACATTCAATTTCTTTCCCGCATTCACATCGGATTTCTTTCTGTCCTTGTTCCATTAAATGAAGGTAGACATTTCCTCCTATGGTATGCGTAAAACAAAATATATTCCTTATTATACATTTTCAAACTGATACAAACAAGTCTTTAAGAAAAAAATAACACAAATTGAATCCCAAAAGAAACAGAATTACTACAAAAAACAGAGTTCCAGGGATGACCTGAATGCTGAGCGGATCCCCTGTGCTGCAGTTCATGCACGGACAATACAAAAAGACACAGCTTTCCAAATGAATCTCTACTGGTAATTGCTCCTGTATAGCAACCTCTCAACGCATTTTGGATAGTCCTGCATCCTTTTTCAAGGTATGCGGCTCTGTTCCTGTAATTGTTTATTTTTCTCCCAGAATGTTTTGGGCTCGGTGCCTAGCTACACTTGTCGGTTCACAAAAAACTTGAAAAACCCTAAAGCATGCAAGCAGCTTCTTTTGATTAAAATGATATGCAGCATATAATATTCTGTATATAATTACAACTGTATCTGCATACACAACTGTATCTGCAACTGTATATGCATACACAACTGTATCTGCAACTGTATCTGCATACACAACTGTATCTGTAACTTTATCTGCAAATACAGTCCAATACAATGATATTTGACATGCTTATAATTGTGTGTAATTGCAACTGTATCTGCATATAAAATTCAGTTTTATCTATGCATTTAAATAAATCATTCCAACACATGAGATGTGACAGTTTGAACTACTGTTTGGATCAGGGGCGTAGCTAGGGTGGAGCGGGTGGAGCACTAGCTCCAGGCGCCGACATATCACATGGCGCCGGAACTGTGCTCTCTGCCGCCGGCTCCCCGCTTTGCCCAGCGTCAGAGCCTCCTGCTAAAGCGCCGCCCCCCGCTGTTCTGAAATGTTCCCCCTACGCAGTGGTGTAGCCACCGTGAGGCATACCCGGCGAGGGGGGGGGGGGTACTGCCGATACCACTGTCCCGGCTGTCATGTCCCGGGGGGAGGCACGGAGCTCGCTAGTAAGACACAGCTCCCTGGTGCTGCTGTGTGCAGTGTGAGATGAACTTCCTTCTCACACTGCAGTGCACAGCAGCATCAGGGAGCTGTGTGTTACTAGCGATTAGTCCCTGCCCCAACAGTGTGTGAGACTGTCACCGCTGGGGAGAGACAGCAGCAGATTGCAGAGGGAAGAGAGAGCTCAGCTGCCTCTCCATAACCGCAGTGCTGCTGTGTGTGAGACCCGCCTCCTGCAAAGCACTACTGGGAGCAGGGCAGAGCTCTCCGTGTGTGCCTGCAGGCTCCTTCATGATCTCTGCTGCAGGAGGAACCCGGCCCCATGGCAACAAGAGACGTAGGTAAGTTGGCTGAAGTGGCTGTTGAAGAACTAGCACTTCAATGCCATACCCTCTTACAGCCTAACTATACTCCAGTGTTCTTCCCTGCCCTGTGCCCCTAGCCCTGCCTTCCATACCCTGTGTGCCCCCTAGCCCTGCCTTCCCTGCCCTGTGCCCCCCTAGCCCTGCCTTCCATACCCTGTGCCCCCTAGCCCTGCCTTCCATACCCTGTGCCCCCCTAGCCCTGCCTTCCATACCCTGTGCCCCCTAGCCTTGCCTTCCATACCCTGTGCCCCCCTAGCCCTGCCTTCCATACCCTGTGCCCCCTAGCACTGCCTTCCATACCCTGTGCCCCCCTAGCCCTACCTTCCCTGCCCTGTGCCCCCCTAGCCCTGCCTTCCATACCATGTGCCCCCCTAGCCCTGCCTTCCATACCCTGTGCCCTCTAGCCCTGCCTTCTCTTCTCTGTGCCCCCTAACCCTGCCTTCCTTGCCCTGTGCCCCCTAGCCCTGCCTTCCCTTCTCTGTGCCCCCTTAGCCCTGCCTTCCCTGCCCCCTAGCCCTGCCTTCTCTGTGCCCCCTAGTCCTGCCTTCTCTTCTCTGTGCCCCCCTAACCCTGCCTTCCCTGCCCTGTGCCCCATAGCCCTGCCTTCCCTTCTGTGCCCCTCTAGCCCTGCCTTCCCTGCACTGTGCCCCCCTAGCGCAGCCTTCCAAACCATGTGCCCCCTAGCCCTGCCTTCCCTGCCATTTGCCTACCTAGCCCTGCTTTCCATACCCTGTGCCCCCCTAGCCCTGCCTTCCCTGTCCTGTGCCCCCTAGCCCTGCCTTCCATACCCTGTGCCCCCCTAGCCCTGCCTTCCCTGTGCCCCCCTAGCGCAGCCTTCTCTGTGCCCTCCTAGCCCTGCCCTGTGCCCCCTAGCCCAGCCTTCCATACCCTGTGCCCCCTAGCCCTGCCTTCCCTGCCCTGTGCCCCCTAGCCCTGCCTTCCCTGCCCTGTGCCCCCTAGCCCTGCCTTCCATACCCTGTGCCCCCCTAGCCCTGCCTTCCCTGTGCCCCCCTAGCGCAGCCTTCTCTGTGCCCTCCTAGCCCTGCCCTGTGCCCCCTAGCCCAGCCTTCCATACCCTGTGCCCCCTAGCCCTGCCTTCTCTTCTCTGTGCCCCTAACCCTGCCTTCCTTGCCCTGTGCCCCCTAGCCCTGCCTTCCCTTCTCTGTGCCCCCCTAGCCCTGCCTTCCCTGGCCCCTAGCCCTGCCTTCTCTGTGCCCCCTAGTCCTGCCTTCTCTTCTCTGTGCCCCCCTAACCCTGCCTTCCCTGCCCTGTGCCCCATAGCCCTGCCTTCCCTTCTGTGCCCCTCTAGCCCTGCCTTCCCTGCCCTGTGCCCCCCTAGCCCTTTCCTCCCTTCCCTGTGCTCCCCTAGCCCTGCTTTCCCTGCTCTATGCCCCCCTTGCCCTGTCCTCGCTTCCCTGTGCCCCCCTAGCCCTGGTTTCCCTGACCTGTGCCCCCCTATATATATATATATGTGTGTGTGTGTATTTGTATGTGTATATATATATATATATATACACACTGTATATACATATATACTGCCGCAAGAGCCAGCCTTATACAAATCGGAGGGGGGGGGGGGGGGGGGGGGGGGGCGCAAATCATGCCCTTGCTCCGGGCACCGTGGCACCTAGCTACACCACTGGTTTGGATATCTGAGTCGGGGGGTTATTAAGAGCTTTGCGAATTTACACAGCGATCGATTATTGAATGACTACGCATGCTCAAGGCAAAATAAAAAAAAAATCTAATCACAATCCCCTTGCAACTTAACTGACAGGAAGTTGCCAATT
This sequence comes from Crinia signifera, assembly GCF_055691185.1. Classification (NCBI taxonomy): domain Eukaryota; kingdom Metazoa; phylum Chordata; class Amphibia; order Anura; family Myobatrachidae; genus Crinia; species Crinia signifera. The sequence continues at coordinate 135,089,920 of NC_139222.1, read as the reverse complement.
TTGGATGGTAACCTGCCGGGTGTGTCAGAAAAAACGCAGGCATGCCTCAGGAAGGGCAGGTGACGTCAGCTCCGGCCTCAATCAGCCTATTTCTATTGCAGACTTGTGAAAGGGTCAAGGTTACGCACAGACTGCACACACTGGAAAAATCATCGGATGGTGATTAAGTTGCATTTGGATTTTTCACCTGGACGATGTTTGGCAATATTTTCACAAACTACTCACAGACTTGCAGAGGGCGGGATTCCACTCTGTCTGGATGGCGACTATCTGCCAAAATATTATGGGCGTTGTCTCAGGTGCTCGGTGATGTTCGCAGCTTACCGAACCAACCTGAATTAAGGCTAAAGTAACGTTCAGCTTCTATCTGTCATGTTACAAGTTAAAAAAAATATTTTATCCATTCCTTCTGGCTCCAAAATTTAATAACCCCCCCCCCCCCCCAATAGTAATTTTTTTACAAAGAATTTTCCTTTTATACATTTTTATGAAGTCTAAACCCAAGATTTGGATTAAAAGTCTGCATTCCAAATCAAAACACTTTAGAGTGGCTATGCAAAACCAAAACTGAATCCAAAACATGAATATGAATCTGGATCAAAAACCAAATCCAAAACACAGTATCAGCAGCACACATCTCTAGTTATGGGCTATGTACAGTACCACAGATTGCTTTGGGAGAGGGATCTGTTGGTTCTCTCCCTAGTGACTTCTGCTTGCACATACTGTATACTGTCTGACGTCAGCGCAAATGCAGTAGAGCAGTACAAACACTTGACTTTTTACTGGTCAAAAGGATTCCTGTCCTGGCGAATCACGAATTATACATTCCAGCGATCAACCATTCCGTATTGTCATTAATTGCAGTGATAATTAATCATTGATAGCAGGCATTTTCCCTCAATTTATAATGAATATACCTTTATATATGAGAACGCATGGTAGTAATCCGTGATTTGTGTACCTAAGCATTTAAGGGATTACAAAATGCCAGTAGAGACGGGTGATGCCACAAGCTTTGCAAGTGGAGACATTTGTGGTGTTTTAAGAGAAGCATGAAGTGTTCCTGCCTGTCTAGGAAAACAAAGGGCAATTCACAGAAAGACAAATCCAGGCACATTATGTACACGCCTAGCAGCAAGGTATGTTTCCTCTGCAATATCCGAGACCAGGCTGCTCATTTCTTCCGCTCTAACACAATAAATTAAAACATGACTTGTTGCTAGTGTGATATTTCGTACCTACCACTTTGAAGCTAAACAATTCCTTTTGCTATTACTTTTTTTTATACACAAATATATTGTGATACTGTAGAATTCCTTTTCCTCCAGGGCCTTTATAGAAGTGTTAAGCATTGGACTCTAAGGAAATACCTTATGTTAATGATTCCGAAACTGTGTGCCATGGCACCCTGGCATGCGTCGAGGCACTTGCAAGGGTACCCTGGGTTGGTGTTCCAGGACCAATTCAAATGTAATAGACAAAACCAATGCTGGTGGATGCCAATCCTAAAATATGTTGACAAACAGAAGTGAATATGGGACACCATATAATTGAACATAAAGAGGACATGTAAACACAATTTATTTCATTTTAGGACACATGAGATAGGTCAACAGGCCTAAGGTCAACAGGGTTGGAAGTTCGGCACAAGCATTAGGTTGACAATGGGAAGATCGACAGTCAAACGGTCAACAGGAGTTTTTCAAGTTTTTCGTGCAGTATTTAATTCCATACCATCCATTAGGGCTTGGAGAGAGAATATAATAGTGCCCAAAGCATGGCAAGCACAGCGAGCCATGCTAAGGGACAAGGTACACTGATACGGTGTCCATGTCGATTTATGTCGACATTTGTGATAAAAAATTGGAAAAACTTGTCTTGACCTTTTGACTGTCGACCTTCCCATGGTTGACCTAATGCTTGTGTCAACCTTCCAACCCTTTAGACCTTAGGCCTGTTTACCTATTTCATGTGTCAACCTAAGCCCTTTTGATCTTTAGTGGTCGACCTAATGTATGTCGACCTTCATACTGTTCACCCTATGACCCCTATAAGTAAAGATGGCTACGGGCCAGATTCTCTAAGCTTCAAAAGTGATAAAATGGAGAGTGATAAACAGCCAGCCAATCAGCTCCCACCTGCCATGTCACAGACTGTGTTTGAAAAATGTCAGGCAGGAGCTGATTGGCAGGCGGTTTATCACTCTCCATTTTATCACTTTTGAAGCTTAGAGAATCTGGCCCTACATCTGTACTAATAGGGTCACTGTCAGAAACATAGGCATAACTGTAATGGATGCATGGTATGCAATGCATAGAAATATGATGCTACACATTGAAATAAGTGCTCCAGAGCCTCGACAAAAATTTGCACATGTGGTGTCAAATGAAAGATACAGTATCTGGGAAGATGACTCTAGCCACAGGAGCTAAGGAGGCAGGCTACATGAAAATGGGGAGCTGCTGGAGACAGGCACCCCAGGCTTTGAAACGTCACTGGCCAGAGATATCCCCCGTGGTTAATACACAGGCAGAGCTGTTCGCAATGCTATTAGGAATACTCAGCTTTACCTTTAGAGCAGAACTATGTGAAAGGACATACTTCACAATTGTCTATGCTGTTGTAAGAATGTGTTGACTGGTTATGACTGTCAAACAAAATCGAGCCATACTTGACAATTCTCCCTAAAATTCCACTAGGCTCCCAAATCTCTGGTGACTCTCCTGGATGCCTGGTAGCTCTCTGGGATGCCACAACATTACCCTTGGCTGTCTGGTGCTGCCCACATCCATTGCAAAGTGGTTGGTGGCCATTAATGCATTGAATCGCATCATTGTGGTCCAACCCCAGTTTTGTATTGCTGGTAATAATGCACATTATAGCATGATAATGCTCTTGTGCTGTCAAATCTCCTGCACTGCCCATTTCTGCCACACCATACTCCCAGCAACCTAACTGCCCTCTCCTGGGGGAACTGTCAACATGCTACTAGGGAAGACAGCAGTTTTCACTTAAAAACCACTGAATTTCCTAAAACTAATTTTGATCTTCTAAACTTAATCCACACGTGAACACACTTCAGTTTTAAAAACACTGATCTGCTATATAAAAAAAACATAAACTAAAAAACCTATTCTTTCTGTAAAGTGATGTGGGTTCGTCCTCACATTGATGCTTGCTGACTTTCCGGCTAGGTCGGATATGTTGGTGGACATGGTTTGGCAAAGTGGGAAGCACTGGGGTGAGTGACAGCGCCAGTGGCGTGCGGTGGGGTGAGGCAGGTGAGGAACAGCCTTTCCTGTCATACTCACGTATATGCTGGAGTTTTGAGTTTATAAAGTATGTCAAAAATACAAGGAATATATATATATAAAAATTCTTCTTATTATTATTCTAATAATTTTTATAGTCAAAACTCTGGAGTAAAAAGTCTATGGCAGGTGAGGCAGTGCCTCACCTGGCTACCTTTTCTGCACATCTCTTAAGAAAACTCAGTGGATCTCCAGCAGTGTATACTGCTGTACATGTGTATAATGCCGGCATGTACCCCATGGCTCAGAAATTGGGTGCAAATATGGCTCTGGTATTTGCCAGGGATTTCTCAGCCATTTACCTCACCGCACGTCCCTGGACAGTGCAATTGCATCATCATGGCTTCATCCATGCTACACAATGCCACTTCAATCAGGAAGACTTGCTCTCTCTTCCGAGCATCCAGCACAGTCTGCCAAGATTCCAGATCTTTCTAGATGTGGTAGAAGTAGGCTTATATATCTTATAGCCCAGTGGTGGTAGCAAAACTGGGGAAAAAAAAGTGTGGGTTCACCAAAATTGATACAAGCAGCAGTAGGTTTTAATATATCAGATAATTTTGGCACATGGAGAACTACAAGTGCCAACATGCTCTGAAATTCAGGGCCAGCTAGCAACAGCAGTGATTCTTTGGTCATACCTCACAAGATAATTGCTATGGGATACCTACAAAACATAAACCTGTCCCTAATCTTTGCAGTAGGTGTTGACCCTGTCATCCACAGCCACGGCTGGAATCGATCGCCTCATAGTTTTGGTCTCCGCTGCCTGGGCTGTCACAGCTCTGGTGTATGCTGTGATACAATAAAAGCAAGCAACCACCACAAGTGCAATGACCATGTACCTGTCTCTCTCTCTCTCTGCTTTCTTCTTTCTCCTTCCCTTACATCAGAGAAGACCTAACGAGTAAACTTCCAGAGTTAAAGATTCACACTGTGGTAAAGACTGTAGAAGCCAGCTTGTCTGGCTGAAAACAGCATAAACTCACCTGGCTATTGGCAGGAATCCTTAGCTCACACACTTGATCTGGGCCTGGGGGTTCGGCTTGTCTTGATTGACGGGTTGGCTGATTTGAATGACGGTTCAGGATAGGCTGGTTGAGGTCAGAGGTGGAGATTGATGGGGTGATGTTCTTGCTTCCAGAAGATTCTGCCTCTTGCTTCAGGAAACGTTGGCTGTTGAGTACAGATTAGCCTGTGTTACAGATCTATTATATTCCATATTCTTCTCTATCTATTCTTTCCCTTATCACTCTATTTCTTTCTACTCTTACTGTATTCTAAAATCCTATACTTTAATATCTTCCCTGCTCTAATTCTTCTATAGTGATTTTGTGCTGTGGATAGCAGACTATGTCCCCTAGGCCTAGGCGCGCTGCGGGGGCTCCCGCTAGGTATGCGGCGCTAGGGGAACAGAGAGTGGCTGTTAGGGCTAGGGCTAAGCCTCCCTGTAGGGGCGACGAGTGGGGGCTATCCCCCTCTCCTCGTCGGAGGGCTGCCGGAGCGCAGGCGGGACCGCCCGCTCCGGCGGTCACTAGGGCTATGGCGGCGCGTACTAGCGGTGCTGCCGGAGGTACAGGAAAAATGCCTCCGGCTAGCCGCAAGTACCAGGCGGGCACACGGGGGCGTCAGGCGGGCGCACGAGCGGCGGGGACTGGGGCGTCAGAGCCGGCGTCTGTCCCCGCCGAGTCTAACGCAGGCGTACGGCGGAGCTCAGGCACTAGGCCTGGAGCATCCGCCGCAAGAGCAGTGAGGAGGGATGCGGGCGCCGGGAGTCATTCCGGGCCCGCATCCACAGTAAATAAAGAAAGGGGAGCGAGGGCGCGGCGCAACGGTCGGGGGACCGGAGCGCACATAAAAACAAAAAAGGGGGGTGCAGTGCCTATGAGCACTGGGCGCGTAATGGCTGCCAGGGGAGGAGAAGGCAGCAGGGGTTGTACAGCTCACCTTGCTGAGGGTGTTGCAGGCACTTCTGTGCCTGGAGCGCCCTCTGCTGTAAGAGGAAGGAATGGCAGGAGGCTACAGGCAAAAGGGAAAGGAGTAAATATGAGTGCAGCGCCATCTGGTGGAGTTAGGCCTGATAGCAACCCCAGGGGACAATTCATGGAGGATATGAGGCATAAGCTCACTGAGGCCGAATTTGCCATGCTCAAATCGGCCGTAGCTATGTGGCGGGATAGTAGTGAGGGTTCCGCTGACTCCGGGTCCACGGGCAGCGAATCAGGTGAAGCAGGTTCGCTGAGCAGCGAATCCGATCCGCAAGAGCAAGGCTCCTTTGCTGGTTCAAATGAAGAAGGTGGGGGTAGTGACAGGGGCCAACAAAGTGATTCAGAAACGAATCCGGTAGAGGGGGTTAGAAAGTTTAACGCCAGATCTAGACGGGCAGCGAGGAGGAGGTTGGTCGCAGAGAAGGCTAAAGAGAGCGATAGGGTCCCACAAGGGGCCAGACTGCAACCGGGTCGCTCATATGCGGACGCGGTGACAGGGAGGAACACAGATGGTAACACGGTGTCATTGGACGCATCAGCGCTTACATCTATATGCGCCGCAGTGGTGTCGGCAGTGGCTCCCCTGTTAAACACCGGGCCAGGTGGGCAGGGGAACAATGCTCCATCGGCGACTGTGAAGTCAGTATCTGACATCATAGCCAAAGCAATAGCTCCGACAATTACTGCTGCGCGAGGGGGAAATGCCATTTCCCCAGCAGAAAGGGTATCACCGAATGTTTCAACTGTGATGCGGGTGGTTACTGAACCTCTATTGACAGGTCAAGAATCCGCGGAGCAAGCCATGGAAGGATCATCGTCAAGTCGAGGAGGACGTGAACGTGGAAGAAGGAGGGCAGCATCATCAGACACTGGTGAGTCCACGAATGATCCTGACTGGACAAATGAGGATAATGCAGGGTCTAGCAGTGGTGGGTCAGAGGATTCTTCTGTAGAGAAGAAAGCTAAGCGAAAAAGATCTGCAAAGGCTCGGAAGAGACGGCGCAGAAATGAAACCTCGGACTCCTCATTGGCATCGACGTCTTCCGAGGATAAGTCATCCTCGGACGGCGTCACGAGGAGACGCAGGCGAAAAAGGCGTAGAGAGTATAGGTCCCATAGCTCGGGATCCTCTAACGTATCGGTCGAGTCCGATGCGGTGCAATGCGCAAACACCGCTGTTAAGCGGGGTTTGCGTCCTAGGGCTAGGGATAGGATCAGAAAAGGGCGATATGTAGATATCTTTGCTTTAACAAGCAAAGATAGGCGGGCCCTCCTAGCCGCAAGGAAGAAAGGACCCGCTAGCGAGGATGCCTTTCGTACTTATAATAATTGGGTGAGAGGCATACTTATTTTTGCGGCCTGTTATTTAGAGACACATCCAGATGAATATGTGAACCTGGTGAGATACCAGTTCCTTATTCATAAACTCTACACCTCTTACGTCGGACCCGGATGGCGGGTCTATGACGAAGAGTTTAGGAGGAAGCAGCATGGCCGGGAGGTGTACGATTTTGGTAAAAAAGACGTAGAGTTATACGGAGAGGTTGCCGAATCAGCTACACCTATTAGGGCTCCAGAAAATAAGGGGTGGGTAAGGCAGTATGGGAATAGGCCTTACAATAATATTAATAAGGGAAGTAATACGAAGCATGGCCATGGTAGGTGCTACTCATTTAATAATGGGCAATGCAGCCTGGGAAATCGGTGTCGTTTTCGGCACCTTTGTATCAGATGCGGAGGTCCACACGCAATCAAGGATTGCACTAAACCACCAACTGGAGGGGGAGGTGGGGCTCAGTCCACGACAAAACAAAGCCGCGGTCCAGCGGCACCTGTCGTTGGATAGAGCCCCAACTCCAATAATATTGGTCAGGATGTTACCATGGCTGGAACGGTATCCGGACAAAGATGGAGCAAGATTTTTGCAGTCCGGATTTTCAGAAGGTTTTCAATTACCTGTTTCCGCTCCAATTAGTACGGGAAGTAAGGGAAACTTACGCTCCGCCATGGAACATCCTGACATAATATCACAAAAAGTTGAAGCCGAGGTAAAACTAGGTCGCATGGCAGGCCCGTTTTCAACACCACCAGTTGAGGGACTAATTTTGTCCCCTATTGGGGTGGTTCCCAAAAAAGTTAAAGGGAAGTTCAGGCTGATTCAGCATCTTTCTTGTCCTAGAGGGTCGTCTGTCAATGACGCCATCAATGACGATTTATGCACAGTTAATTATTGTTTATTTGAGGATGCTATGGACATCATTCGAAAAATTGGTCCTGGTGCCCTCATGTGCAAATTGGATGTTGAATCAGCTTTTAGACTATTACCTTTGCATAAGAACGCAATTTCAGTACATGGGATTTAAATTGAATGGGGGTTTTTACATAGACAAATGTTTGCCCATGGGTTGCTCCATTTCATGTGCTTATTTTGAACGCTTTAGCACATTTTTGCAGTGGTGCCTGCAGGAAGTGTCGGGAGTTGACACCATTACTCATTATTTGGATGACTTTCTTTTAGTGGGTCCTCCAAGTTCTGACCTATGCCTTAGGTTACTAGAAGCAGCGCTTGATTTATTTAGAGATTTCGGGGTTCCCGTGGCAGGGGAAAAAACCGAGGGACCCACTACTGATTTGGTGTACCTCGGAATCGAAATTGATTCCGGACTAGGTCTGTGTAAGCTTCCTCTAGATAAAGTACGCCGGTTACATGACGAAATACGTTATGCCATCGCGGCTGCTAAGTTAACACTTAGACAGGCTCAATCTTTATTGGGCCTGTTTAATTTCGCATGTAGAGTTATACCCATGGGCAAAATATTTTGTAGAAAACTTCAGCGAGCGACTGTCGGGATTCGCAAACCCCACCATTTTCTACGTCTATCTTCAGAAATGAAGAGGGATTTGAAAGTGTGGGAAATGTTTCTGGATAATTTCAACGGCATATGCATATGGCAAGCTCCAGCCGTTGCAAATGCGGAGTTGGAATTATATACAGATGCAGCAGGATCTTCTGGATTCGGCGCATTTTATGCGGGACGTTGGTGCGCAGAGGCATGGCCCGAATCTTGGGCTCGAGACGGCATGACCAAGAATATGCTATTATTGGAAATATTTCCAATAATGGTCGCCTTAGAGCTCTGGGGCGCAGAACTGGGAAACAGGGAGGTTGTTTTTTGGTGCAATAACCTAGGGGTGGTCCAATCCATTACACAACTAAGGTCAACCTCTCTCCCAGTTTTGCGTATTTTAGCACGGATGGTGATGATGTGCTTGGCGAACAACATTACGTTGCGAGCCAAGCACGTCCCAGGCGTTCTCAATGAAGTAGCGGATGCATTGTCCTGTTTCGAATGGGTGAGATTCAGGCAACTTGTGCCTTTAGCCCAGAAGTATGGTGAACAATGTCCATCTTTTTTATGGCAGGTGCCTCTGGAGGGGTAGAGGAGCTGGCCCTGTGGTCGCTAGCGCCAGCTACATTTAGAGCTTATCTGGCCTCATGGGAGCGCTGGAGCGAGTTCATGCGTGAACAAGGTGGCACAGGTAAGAGCTCCAAGCGTCTTATTAATGCCTATGTATGGAACCTGTACACAGAGGGTAAGTCCAGAAGTTTTGTTGGACGCTCTCTGGCAGGCATATCATTCTTTTTGCGTCTTGGTGGGAAGAAAGACATCACCAAGTCTTTCATGCTTTCCAGGATGCTAAAAGGATGGGCCAGAGCCAGGCCGGTTTTGCCCGACAGGCGACGGCCCGATCGATGCCGGCTTGTTGCGTCGAATCTCGAGGTCCCTAAGAGTAATTTGCTCAAACGATTACGAGGTTCGACTTTTCAGGCTGGCCTTTGCCATGGCTTTCCATGGGGCGTTCAGAGTAGGCGAACTGGTGTCCGCAACCAGGGCATCTCCCTCGCCTATGCTGTTCGGCCATGTCGACGTGCACCACGACGGTTTATGGTGCAAGATACAGCGCTCAAAGACTGATGTAGCGGGCAGGGGGCAGTGGGTCCATTTGGGTCGGAGTGGCGACCGCCGGATCTGTCCGGTGGTGGCGGCTCTGGCTTACGTGGAGTTGCGGCCCCAATTGCCCGGGGCCTGGCTGATGCACATCGACGGGTCCCCCCTTACCCACTTCCAGTTCAGGTCGGTTTTCAGGCGCTGTATATTGCATCAGGGTCTTTCTCCAGCCGACTTTGGGACACACTCTTTCCGTATCGGCGCCGCTTCGGCAGCCGCTGCCGCGGGATGGTCCCAGGTCGACATAAGAGCACTCGGAAGATGGCGGTCTGGTGCATTTAAGCGATACATCAGGCCGACATAGTCCAGTGAGCCCATTTGAGGAGTAGCCGCTCGCCCAAACACGCTTTAGTGTTTGAGGGGCCTTGAGGAATTTTTTGTGTTATCACCAGTCTTAAATTAGGCTCTAGCCAACTGGTGGAAGATTTGTGTTTTTTGCCTCAAGTCAAATCGGGTGACCCCCCCCCTTTTCCCATAGAATGACAAACAACAGGTATATTTTACATAAGTTAAGTGGGTCAAATAATCAATTAGTTTTTAAATAGATCACCCAAATCACAGTCCTATTAGTTATCAACAATTTAATATAGAACTCCAAAATCACCTTTAAGGGAATATCCCGGGCCCCCCTCCCCCCCTTTTAAAATTTTGCCAGATGTTTGCCTTTATTTCAATTTTCTAACAGTACTGTCATTTCGACTTGCAGGTCAATGCTTGGACACCAATATGATTTGGATGGTGGGGCATTCATTTATGTATTGGTTGTCCCTGTCCCAGGTAACCACGGATACGGAACGTTTCCCTGAGACGCGATTTATCCGTTGGCTGGGGCGTAGAGGTATGAGGTGGTCCGCGTTGAGGGGTCTTTTGGATGAGTCAGTTAGGGCGTTTGGTTACCCACTTTTTGTCATCATCCACTTGGGGGGCAACGACCTCACGCATAATTCCGGTCTCAATATTCGATTTGAGATTAGGAATTTATTGCTGGACCTGATCAGAGAATGGAGATTTTGCCGTTTCTTCTGGTCAGAGATTATACCTAGGAGGGTTTGGAGAGATGCACTCAATCCGGGTGCCATTGATTTGGTACGTAGGCGGATCAATTCCGTAGTCGGCAGGGCTATAGTAACGGAGGGCGGAGTGGTCGTCAGGCACGAGGCCATATCCTTTAGAAACGAGACCCTGTACAGGCCGGATGGGGTGCATCTCTCTTTAGTCGGGATGGATTTGTTTTTCCAGAATTTAATAGACGCATTGAGAAGTTTAGAGGTTTAGCTGAGGGAGTATTCGGAATTAGGTTGGTGGCGGGTCAGTTCAAGTTGAACTGATATGGCGGAAAGAACGGTAATTAAATTAGAGCTGTATTTACACTTAGATGGTGGTTGATGTCGGGATGTGGGCATCACCGATCCAGGTGGGCCCACATCTGGACCTTAACGATCATCTACTTCGGATAGCGTAAATTCTTGCGGACATTTGTAGTTTAGGGCAGGTGGCCCAATTTTTTGATGACTCGGGCAGAGTGGTGAGCTCTGCCTTAGTGCTATTTGCGAGGTCAGGGGCAGAAGCAGAAGGTCAACCCCCTGGCCTTAAGGGCAATTGGCCCCTTTTGAAAAGTCCGCTTCATAATTGAGCCGTTGTCTTGGACGCTGGCAGGTGGCCGGTCCTTGGCAATTAAGGGCAATTGGCCCTTAGATCCGGAGTTTGTTATTTTTATTACTTTGTTATTTTCCAGCAATGTTATTTATTTTGCATGCCGTTCTTTGCCCGCCACCTTAGTTAGAGCAGGGACATAAATTTTAGTTAGATTCAAATAGGCCGCCCCTGCTCAAAATAAATAAGCCGTCCCCTTTAAGCCCATTCAGTTGTACGCGTCTTTATTTCTTAGATAAGTGGGGTGAGTGTGGATGAATGCCTATGTCTGTGTGGAGTTTAAGACTGTAGAAGCCAGCTTGTCTGGCTGAAAACAGCATAAACTCACCTGGCTATTGGCAGGAATCCTTAGCTCACACACTTGATCTGGGCCTGGGGGTTCGGCTTGTCTTGATTGACGGGTTGGCTGATTTGAATGACGGTTCAGGATAGGCTGGTTGAGGTCAGAGGTGGAGATTGATGGGGTGATGTTCTTGCTTCCAGAAGATTCTGCCTCTTGCTTCAGGAAACGTTGCCCCTCCCGCCCGCCCCAATTATTAGTCAGAATTAGTTGTTGAGAAGTCGTTTGCATTATTCGTTTAGTTGTTGTCGGCTTATTTTGTCTTGGCGGAAAGAACGGTAATTAAATTAGAGCTGTATTTACACTTAGATGGTGGTTGATGTCGGGATGTGGGCATCACCGATCCAGGTGGGCCCACATCTGGACCTTAACGATCATCTACTTCGGATAGCGTAAATTCTTGCGGACATTTGTAGTTTAGGGCAGGTGGCCCAATTTTTTGATGACTCGGGCAGAGTGGTGAGCTCTGCCTTAGTGCTATTTGCGAGGTCAGGGGCAGAAGCAGAAGGTCAACCCCCTGGCCTTAAGGGCAATTGGCCCCTTTTGAAAAGTCTGCTTCATAATTGAGCCGTTGTCTTGGACGCTGGCAGGTGGCCGGTCCTTGGCAATTAAGGGCAATTGGCCCTTAGATCCGGGGGTTTGTTATTTTTATTACTTTGTTATTTTCCAGCAATGTTATTTATTTTGCATGCCGTTCTTTGCCCGCCACCTTAGTTAGAGCAGGGACATAAATTTTAGTTAGATTCAAATAGGCCGCCCCTGCTCAAAATAAATAAGCCGTCCCCTTTAAGCCCATTCAGTTGTACGCGTCTTTATTTCTTAGATAAGTGGGGTGAGTGTGGATGAATGCCTATGTCTGTGTGGAGTTTATGACTTCAGCCTGTAAATAGAATAAGAGCAAGAAAAAACCCACACTACATTAAACACTTTCTTAACACTTATACAAAAATTTTATAATTCTATTTACGACAATTGTTACTGGGAAACATTGACATATGTACATGTATAAATGTTGTAAGATGGGGGAGTGCATAGAACTCCACCCAAAAACTACAATAACCTGGCGCTCATAAATTATCGATAAACATAAATACATTTGTAATGATTTAACAAAAGATCTGCTGCAAGTGTTTTATCAGTTAGTCAGGATTTATACATGGTTGCTCAGAGGAGAAAAATAAAACACAATGCGCTGCTGGATCTAGATATATAGAAAATATAAGTGACCAACAGGTGCTGCACAAATTACACAATGATACTGGACACACTGATTAAATATTTTACTTTATATTGTATATCATCAGGGCTATTTTTCAGCAGGCTCCAGCAGGAACTGAGGCCCTTATTCTAGTTCACTCTTTCTGACAAAATATTTCTTAGATGGACAAAACCATGTGCACTGCAGGTGAAGCAGGTGTAAACTTGTGCAGAGATAATTAGATTTGTATGGGGTTTTACACCTGCCTCACCTGAAGTGCACATGGTTTTGTCCATCTAATGGTGCGTACACACGGGTGCAATTTCAGCACATATCGCTGGGAATATGGTCGCTGAGCGACCATATTGCCAGTGATTTGTGTGTGCTGTCGGCGATGAATCGCTGGGTGCGCGCTCCCGTGTGCAGCCCCTGATGGTCGCTGGTCGCAGGAGCTTGCTCCTGTGATCAGCTATTTCCCTGCCTCTTCCCCCGGCAGAGTCTCCTGATTATCAGCGACCATCTCTGGTCGCTGATGAACAGGAGAGAGACTCAGCAATATATTGCTCAGCACTATATTGCTAGCAATATAGTGCTGAGCAATATATCTCCCCCGTGTGTACGGGCCATAAGAAATGTTTTGTCAGAAAGAGTGAACTAGAATAAGGGCCTCAGTTCCTGCTATAGCCTGCTGAAAAATAGCCCTGTATATCAGTATACATAGACAATAAAAAACATAGCAATAATCAAAACACAAAATAAAGATAAAATATCTGTATAGAAAAAGTGTTGGTAAAAGATATATCTTTAAGAGATTTTGGCAAAGTCTTTTGAAATGAAACTCTTCTAGTGTGTATGGGCCTTAACAGTCATTAAAAAGAGATTGCCATTAATCAGTCCCGTCAGGTATAAAGAGGTTATATCATTCCTTAATGCAGGGGTCAGGAACCTTTTTGACTAAGAGAGCCATGAAAGCAAAATATTTGGAAATTTATTTCAGTGAGAGCCATATAATATATTTTAAAAGTGAATTCAACTAAATGTCAGTATAAAACGCCTCTGAATTTATTCTTTTAAATAATGTTGTTATAATACTCACCATTAATGCGAGCAGTATAACACACATAATGCCCCCAGCAGTATACCCCACATAATGCCCCCAGCAGTATACCACACATAATGCCCCCAGCAGTATAACACACACATAATGCCCCCAGCAGTATAATAGAAGTGCACAGAATGCCCCCAGCAGTATACCACACATAATGCCCCCAGCAGTATAACACACATAATGCCCCCAGCAGTATACCCCACATAATGCCCCCAGCAGTATACCACACATAATGCCCCCAGCAGTATAACACACACATAATGCCCCCAGCAGTATAATAGAAGTGCACAGAATGCCCCCAGCAGTATACCACACATAATGCCCCCAGCAGTATAACACACATAATGCCTCCAGCAGTATACCCCACATAATGCCCCCAGCAGTATACCACACATAATGCCCCCAGCAGTATACCACACATAATGCCCCCAGCAGGAACACAGATAATGCCCCCAGCAGTATAACACACATAATGCCCCCAGCAGTATAACACACATAATGCCCCCAGCAGTATAACACACATAATGCCTCCAGCAGTATACCCCACATAATGCCCCCAGCAGTATAACACACACATAATGCCCCCAGCAGTATACCACAGATAATGCCCCCAGCAGTATAACACACACATAATGCCCCCAGCAGTATAATAGAAGTGCACAGAATGGCCCCAGCAATATACCACACATAATGCCCCCAGCAGTATACCACACATGATGCCCCCAGCAGTATACCACACATAATGCCCCCAGCAGTATACCACACATAATGCCCCCAGCAGTATACCACACATAATGCCCCCAGCAGTATAATAGAAGTGCACAGAATGCCCCAGCACAAACTTACTGCTGTAAGTTACACTCACCGTCAGTGTCCAAAAGCCTCCAGCACCCGTGTGGCGCGCAGTGATTCCCCACGTGTCAGCAGAGGTGGGGAGCCTATCAGCGCGGCGGGCAGCCTGTCAGCACGGCGGGTGTGGGATGTAGCTGGAAGAGCCTACAGTACACACTGCGGCGTATCAGCTCTTCCACCCACATCCCCCCCCCCCCCCCCCGCCGCCGAGCTGACGGCTCAATCCATTCCCCCGATGTCAGCCGCGTATCCTCATAGAAAGGGGATAAAAAATCAGGCAGTCTGCGAGCCATATGCAATCATCAAAAGAGCCACACCTGGCTCGCGAGCCATTGGTTCCCGACCCCTGCCTTAATGGGTTAGTATTGCAGCATTAGTAAGATTTTTATATAGCCTTTATAGCCCGCATTTATTTGGAAGCTCCAGCCAGATGGACAAGGGTTAATAAGCTCGTACAATCACAACTTTCGGTACTTGTGTAGTTTCACGGCGCCGTGCTACTTCCGGGTTCTACGCTCGCCACAAACTATGTTAAAAAAAGTAACTTAACTCCATGCCAACATGGACAGTTCATACCCCCACTATCCATGTTGGCATGGAGTTGATTTTAAATAGCGTGGCGAGCGTAGCGAGCCACCGAGCCCGCAGCGTGGGCGAGCGAAGCGAGCCACGCAAGGGGACTCAGACGCACGGCGCCATATTGGCGCCGTGAAACTACAAAAGTACCCAACTTTCTTAGCATGTATGCAAAAGCACACAGTTAGCAGTTAGTTGGTAATGAGCAGATACAATTTTAGAGTGTTAGAGGACACATAAGCTTACTTTGGTCTCACCATCTGTTAGAAATGTATGGTGAAGCAATGGTTCCTTAGATGAGGATCGCACTGTCCGTTTTGATGAAATGGTGAGTAAAGGGCTCCTGTGTGTGCTCTATATAAGAAACTATTAAAAGAATACATAAATAATCATGATAGTAATGGAAATAGGGACAGATAACAGCTGTGGTGGTTGTAGTAATAGAAATAGGGACACATAACAGCATGGGGCTCTATATATTAAACTCACCATCGGTAACCTTTATGCATACACTTTAAACAACTTATCTAAACCTTTAACCATAAACTTAACACTAAAATAACGAGACAGACACAAGTGCTGGCGTTTCAAATAGAATGTTAAATTTATTAATTGACAGCTATATCTGACTATAAATGGTGGCGGCACTAAAGAATGGTCATAGAAAAGAGGGGAAAGATTAACACACCATTCAGACATCGTTGGTGTTCAACTCTCCCATCGCAACCCACCGGTGCGGATGGTGCAGCCCATCCCCTGTCCAGGGGCAATGGGCTAATGACATATCGATGTCGGGAGATCGCGCACCCCACTATATACATACAATTTTCATGTAAACAAGGACCGTTCTTTACCGCCACCAAGAAATAAAAAAAAGGGATGGGAGGGTGGGGAAATGTATTCTAAAGCAGAAGATCACCTGACTTCCTGCCTACTTCTGAGACATAGCAATCCTCCCTTGATCCCTAATTGGCTATTCCTATCCTTGTCAGAACACCCTAGCAACTTTCTAATCCAAGTGCCAGCATCTCAGATCCCTTTGGTGGTTTATGTCACCTCTTGCTTAACCCCTTCCTGACAGAGCCAGTTTTTGCGTTCCTGACAGAGCCATTTTTTTCAAATCTGACATGTTTCACTTAAGTGGGGATAACTTTTTTTTGCTTTTACTTATCCCAGTGATTTTGAGATTGTTTTCTCGTGACACATTGTACTTCAAGTTAGTGGTAAAT